>NC_056735.1:356728176-356863176 GCF_019279795.1 Protopterus annectens | reverse complement strand
TCTAATTGTGGTGACTCCTTTATTGAATTATCAGTGAAGATACAGGCAATGAAACAGTTATATAAAAGAAAACAAACCATGTTGAAATGTTTGCAATTACAAGCATTATACATCACATATATTCTTTTATACATTTATCAATCCAACATTTTTTAGAAAAGCAAGCCACATCAATGTATCACAGTTGCAAACATTATAATTCTAGGTATCCTTTTGATCTTGCTCTCTGTTCTTCCATTATCAGGATGCATGCGTCTGCCATCTTGGCTTGTTATGATTTGGCGTTGAGTAAAACCTTGGCCAAGCAGACTTGTCTGTAGTGAAGAAAGTCCATGCCCTGTTTGGAAATTGACATTTTGCCATATTTGCTGTTTGAACTTCCTAGTGCAGTGGACCCAAGTTTTGAGGTGGTGACCGCCATATCACAGTAGTAGATCCTAAAACTTATGACAGTTATGTGTAAATACAGGGCTTTAAAAGATTGCAAAAGTCTGGCTGGGTCAGAAAGAGTTTTAGAATGATTTCCTGTATGTTACAGCTGCAACAGAGAACTTTATTTCCACTTCTTTGGCAGTGTCAAGATGTTCAACAGTCCTGGATTTCATATTGCATTTCATGTGCAGGTATTTCCACTTAGACAGAATTAGAGTCACTCTGTTAGTTGAGTCTTAATAAGGATTGTGTGTTTGATCCCAATTCAGATAAGTTTATTTTTCATGTAGCAAGGAAATGTAGTCTAGCAAGAGAATACTATATATGGTCTTTTGATTTGAACAGACCATATGTTTCATTGCAAAGATTACATTTTTCTACTGTTTATTAATTATATTGTTTTGAAGGTGGAGAGTATAGGAAATAACATTTCCATTCTTGGTTTCCTTGGACTTCAAGTCCCCTCCATTTTTTGTCTACCTCAGACTGTCCCATGAATCATATGACACAAGGAACTGAGTGGTGGGTTTAAATGTCAGACCACCACATGTATGCCATTTCAGGAAAAAGACATCTGAAAAGGTGTTCACACAACCTTGAAAATGTAATGTTTTCTAAGGTTAACAGAACTCACCCCGCATATATAATAGAACGTTCCCTCTCTCAACTCCCCTTGCTTATTAACTTTGTGAATTCTATGCCGTTGGAGAAAGATTTCCTTGTACATTTGAGCTTCCTTCATGAAAACAGTTTTAAATAAATATAAATTTTGCCCTATTGTCACTTAATAAACTGTCTTCCTCCTTTGTTTGATTATTTTGGCATATGAGTGACTTCAGAAATTTTTGATTCATGCAATTATTTTAATACATTTTTGAATTATTATTAACTGTTAGATACTTGGCAGGGTTATCCTTTCAGTGAAGATTCATAGATAAACACCACAGATTTCTAGTTATACATAAACACTGCCAAATTGCATAGTTGACATCCTTGCTGTTTTCTTTTCCCAGACAAATATTTGACATGTTGCAAGTGCATAGTGTCATATTTTCCTTTCTGAATCTTTACTAGAACATATCCTGCCCAGTATCTACCAGCTACCAGTATGTGGCACAACCATATGCAATTAAGTAAATTTTGCAGCGTAGCAGTGTTACATATCTGTTTATACCATGAAGAAAGCTACCAATTTTCATACACATTTGTTGCCTTCTTCATTATATATTATCTGTTAATGTGTGCCATTCCTGGCCTGCAAAATAATACAAGCAAATCACATAGCAGCAGTCTTTAAATAGTAGGTTATATGGGTAGTTATTTCAGTCTGATTGTGTTTTAATGCTGAAGCTATTTTTTGCTCTTTTTTCAATGACTTTTGATAGAAGCAAATTATTAGCTTTCCATTTGATTAATATTTTAATTTATTCTTCCTTATGCAGGTGCAACACGGCATGTATATCTGGTTTATGAAAATCCACTTTCTGAACCTGTAGGGGGTCGAAAAATTGTGGAGATGTTCTTGAATGACTGGAACAGTATTGCACGTTTATATGACTGTGTTCTGGAATTCGCACGATCTTTGCCAGGTAGTTGACTGAGCCTTTAAGGGAAAAAATATATATTAAAATGTTTCCCAAGATATGTGCAAACATTTCTTTTTCTCCTTTTTAAATAGAAATACCACCCAACTTGAATCACTTTTCAGAAATTCGAGTCTACAATTACCGGAAGCTAGTCCTCTGTTACGGTACTACAAAGGGCAGTTCTGTAAGTAAAGGCTGGGTCTCATGCAAAGTGAATAAACTGTATGAAACTATTTTTGTAATAAAATAGTGTGATAACGGCAACTCATGTAGATTTTATTCCTTAAATTCAGAGATCCTTTTATAGAAAAGACAAGCAAGAAAAGAATAAACTTCATATATAGGATATGCTGTTTGAGAACTGGCTCATTCTGACAAATTGTCATGTCACTTTAATGAAAAAAAAATAACTTTGCAGCAATTGGCATAGTAGTTTGTGCTTTGTCTTGCTGTTTTAAATTTAATTTCTTTATGCCCATATGAAGTGTGCTGGATTACAATGGATAATTCGAGTAATCGTATGACGTGCATGATCAGCACAAGAGCAGGGCACCCATGGGCTGTTTATCTTTTCTTTAAAGTTACACAATGTTTCTAAATGGCCTATGGCAGTCTCATTCAAAGCAGCCATAACTGTGGCACCCTATGGGTGAGGTGAATTTTGCAGGTTTTCTTTTTTAATTCTGGCAGCCAACCAGATGTGGGCATTGGATAACTTTGCAAGGCTAGTATTTTGTTGTGAGGGATGGTGAGCAGTTGAGTGTTTGTGTGAAACAAAGTTGAAATATATGTCTGTGTGACTATTTTATTAGAGCCAGCAAACTGAGATGTACAGAGACAACAGAGTTAGCTCTATGTAATTGCTGGGCACAAGGGTCTGTGTGAAACAAAATGACTGCTTACGTTTGTTCTTTATTATGGCTTTGCAGGACTAATATGGTTTTTGTGAAGCAAATAGGAAAACTGGGCTACTGCTTGTGTGAAACAAAATTGAAATACATTTACTAAGGCCATTATTTTTTATCATTGTCAGACGTATGAGATGTACACAGTCAGCAAAGAGGCTATAACTGCTGGGTGCATGAGAGGCTTTGAATGAAAACACCTTATACTCTTGTTTGCTCCTTTTAAACAGTCATTAATCTGACTTTGCAGGACTTGTGTGCATTTATGTGAAGTTAAATTGCAGTACTTTTCTGTGGATAAAGTGTATTTCTCTGACCCAGACTATAAATACATTACTATGGCTATTATTTGTATCACATTTGTGTTAGCAAAAGTGACTATAACTGCTGGGTGGAGGCTGCCTCTGTGGATAAAAGTAGCTTGTCCTCTTGTCATGTGCTTATTTTACACATTCATTATTCTGGCTTTATAGCACTATATGAAGTAAATTAGAGTACTTTACCGTGGCTACTGTGTGCTTGTGTAAAATCTGAAATAAATTAATTGTGACCATTTTTATCACATTAAGACATCTTAGGTGTACATAAACCAGCTATAACTGCTGGATTAGTAGAGTCTATGGGTTCTGTGTGAATAAAACTAACTTACCCTTTTGCGATTTGCTCATTTTAAGCCGTCATTAATTTGGCTTTGCAGGACTAGTCTGCATTTATATGAAGTATGTTGGAATACTTTGTCTTTGTGTGACATAAATTTGAAATTATTTACATGGTCATTTTATTTACGTATTTATTTATTTTTGCCACAGTCAGCAATGTGGCTATAATTGCCGAGTATTGATGTTGTCTTTGGAGGAAAGTGACTGACCTTGCTGTCATGATCAAGCTAAATAATCATTAGTCTGACTTTGCAAAACTAATATGCATTTCTGTAAAGCAAGTTGGAATACTTTATGGTGCCACATTTTTTATCACATTCAGATGTGAGGTGTACATAATAACATCATCACATTTGATAGTGGTGGATTATAATGACAGTAGTTCAAGTGGTCTTTTATGCATGAAGTATTCTGAAATAAACAATTTTGTTAATGTTTAATACATTTTTTTGCTGGAATGATCAGGTCTATTCAATTTTAAAACACAAATGCATTTTACTTCATTAAACAAATACAATTTAATGCAGTGTGGTAGATAGTTATATATTTAAAATGATCAGGAAGGTAAATCCAGAAGAATAGATGTGTTTATGCATGATCCCTAAACTGTGTGGTTAGACTCCATGGTTTGAAAACCACCCAAGGTCCAACATGCATTTAGGAAACCACAAATGAAAACAAAATAAAACTAATATAAAACAACAACAAAAAAACAGTGAAAACTGAAACTAAATTTATTAAGAACTCTAGCGCTTTGGCAAACACCTGCCTTCAAAGAGTACAAACATTTAACTAACATGCATTTAATCTTCCACTGCTCATGAATCAGGGTGTCCTTGGGGTCCCCTGGAACCAAAACAGATATGGGTGCCCATAGACTGCTCACAACAGGGTAAGAAAATAGTAGTATTTATCAAACTCTGGCATCTTCATCTGCAGCCATGTTGTTTCTTTAGTTTTGATGAGTACACTGACCATGAGTTTTAGTCTGACAGTATCAACTTGTGTAAGTGCTGAATAGTGTTAGAAAGGAGTAAATGCTATGTTACTACCCTGCTGAGTAGACATCTGTTAAGTAGAATAGTGCGCTATAGTTATATATTGAAGTAGTAAACTGAAAGCTGAATTTCTCCTGTATTTATTTTATAAAAGAAACTTTTCAGTCTGGCAGTTAAGACAGCAGACTGAAGCTCTGACTTGTTAATGAACTGCGTAGTGTGTGGCAAGGGTACAGGGTTTGAATCTTTTCACCTTTATTAGCTCGCTTGGCATGCAAGAGGTAGCGGAATCAATGCCCTCATTCTCCATGTTTTTATAAGTATGGGAATGCAGATCTGTGGTTGAGAGCATGCTTTGCATTATGAAGGGGCTAGGTTTGAAAGAATGGATCTGAAGTAGTTAACTTCATTTGTGCATCAACCTATGGGTTATCGGATCCATATCGGATCCGAGCCGGCAGTTTCCAACAGCTGAGATCCGAGCTCCAAGCTCCTTCCCCTACCCATAATCCCCTGCCATCCCTTACTGACCCCAGATCTAGTTTGCCGCGGTTACACCAGCAACTTGATCTCGAGCTTCCAGGCCTTTAGAGTGTATATTCTGTGAGAAAACCCTCCCTTTTTTTTGGATAGCTAAAGTTGAGTGTGTGTTTGTTTTAGGATAGTTTGTTAAACTTATTGGTAGTGTACCCTTTTTGTATTATCCCCCCCCCCCCCTGTTTCGTGAGAGCATTAGGGTGTGTGTGGTTTTGGGGCCTAGTGAGTGTGTTTTTAGTTTACTATGGCAGAGGCCCCCAAAACATTTTTTCTAAATGTACCGAGTGTGGCCATAAGCTCTCCCCAGTGGATGGCCACACTCTGTGCGTTTTATGCCTTGGGGTTGAACACCTGTCATCCGGCTGTGCTATTTGTGCATCGTTCAACCCCAGGCCTCTCAAGGACCAGAGGTCGAAGCTGATTCTGGTGGGACTTCTGTCCCCGGACTCGGCTCTGCCCTCCGGTCCCCCTGTGGCTCCTGCCACAGCTGCGGCAGCACCTTCGGCTACTTCCCTTCCCTTGGCCGGGACTCAGCCTCCCTCCTTGGGCCAAGAGGATAGGTAAGCTAGACGTGAGAAGCGCAAGGAGAAGCATTGGCCCGGCCAGCCAAGCGGGCTTCTCCCCCGAGACCTCCGATCCTTCTCCTTCTCTGCTCCGTTCACCCCGCTTCTCGCTGGGGCCGGAGGAGGCCCGGTCTCCTTCGAGGTCATCGAGGTGGCACTCCCGTCCCACCTCGGTGGCCTCCTCTAGGTGCACTAGAAGTTTAACTGATGCAGACTTGGACTGGATGATGCGAAGGTTCCTCCAGGCCCAACTGCAGATGGCAGTGCTCCTGCCTCCCCCCCCCTCTGGGGGGGGGGGCTCGACCCCATGTTTTGTCCCAATTGCTCCTTCCCCGACCAGCTTCCCGGGTTCGGGGTCTTCGGAGCCGACTAGCGTTGGAGCCGGGGGACTGTCGGCACCGATAGAGTCAAGTGCTTCGGCGCCGATGGCACCCTCGAGTCTGTCGGGTCCCTTTTCTGCGGATCCGAGCTTCGGATCTGAGACGGTTAGTATGCCTTCGGCTCCATCCAGGTCGGAGCATACTGGACCCTCGGATCCAATCACCTCGGCGCTGGCTCCGATCCGCGCGTCTGATCCGTGGGAGGGTCTGCTCTCGGATCCTAGGGAGAGCAGCTCTCCTTCGGCCTTCGACGTGGTGGAGAGGGTTCTGTCAAGGGAATCCCAGGCCCCCGGCCCTAGCTATGGCCCCACCCTGCACTCCCTCTGAGACGGGCCCGACTTCCATCACCCGGCCCCAGGGACAGCCTGCTCTTACGTCCCAGATCGTTCCTTTGTTGGAACAGGATGTAGTTGGTGAGGCCTCCTCAGACAGCCCCCCCCGAGGAAGTCCCTCACAAACACAAGTGCAAAAGGAGGCACTTGGACTCCCCTGAGTCGTTGACAGGACACGGACTTGGAGGAAGGGGAAGGCTCCCCAAGATCACCCCCCGAAGACGTCTCATTTGGTGACATCATGGAGATGCTCAGGATTAGAGGGGGGTGGTCTGCCCCAAAGCCTACCTCGGACGAGTCCGTGTTTCTGGAGGCGTTTGAAGCAGGCCCATCTACCTCTTGGGTGTCCCCTCCAGCTGACCCCCTGGTAGACCTGATCACTACCAGGGCATGGAAGGAGCCAGACACTGTGGAGCCCGTTCCCAAGAGGCCGGCCAGAATTCTTAGCCCCCCCCTCGGACAGGTCACATTGCAGTAAGGGGACCCCCGTAGATGCCATGTTGGTGGCGGCTGCCACTAAAAGGGAACTAGCCCAGGAGAGCCCCACGGTCCACCCTCCTGACAAGGAGTCTCGGGCGATGGACCGCTTGGGGAAGCTGGTGTTTTCTTCAGCCACCTTCTCGGTAAGGTCACTGAACTATATGGCACACGTCTTATGACTCCAGCGGGACCTTATCAGAGAGTACGCTGGTTCGCCCCCAGAGCCCATGTCGGCAGAGGACAAACAAGTTTACTCTACCCGAATGGCCACTCTCAGGTCTATTTCCAATACCTCTATGCGGCTACTATCCCATGCTATGGAGGGAGCCGCTAGAGCTAGCAGAGTGGGCGTCGTCCTAAGGCGGCAGGCGTGGCTCCGCCACTGTGATTTTGTGGAACCCTTTAAGGCGTCATTCGCTAACGCCCAGTTTGATGGTTCTGCCCTCTTTGGCAAGACCGTACGCGACACCTTAGTCCAGAGCGAGAAAGACGGGAAGACGCTGTCTGCCGTCGGAGTCCGCTTCTCTGCTCCCCAGAGATCCTTCTCCAAGAACCAAAAGGGACAGAAGAAGATGTGGTTCCGGAAGTCTCAGCAGTCCCATTTCGCTCAGGACCCCCCGTCCTTCAGGGGCAGAGGACGACAGGGTGGACGCCGCCCTAGAGGCAGAGGGGGCCCGAAAAACTTTGGGTCCAGAGAACCTTTCTCTGATCGGCCCACACAGCAACCCTGAGGGGTTACCCGACTGCTCCACTCTGGAGGCAGTCGGGGGGGGGGCGTTTCTCAAAACACCTAGCAGCTTGGGAGTCCATCACAACAGACCGCTGGGTGCTTCGGATTATATCCAGAGGCTATGAGATTCCATTTCTCCATCCCCCTGTCAGATCCAGATTCCTCCCCGATGTCCCACCTGATCAGAGGGAGGCCGCAGCCATGGAAATTCAGCGGCTGCTAGAAAAGGGAGTGATCCAGCACGTCCCCCTAGACCAGTACTGATCAGGCGTTTACTCCAGGTTCTTCTTGGTGCCAAAAAAGATGGGGGACTTAAGACCAATCCTCGACCTTTCTCTCTTGAACCTGGCGGTAACCAAAGAAAAGTTCCGGATGGTCATCTTTCAATCCATTCTCCCCCTCTTGCAGGAGAATGACTGGATGTGCTCCATAGACCTCAAGGACGCGTACTACCACATCTTGATGGACAGACGGTCCAGGAGGTTTCTCCGCTTCAGGCTAGGAGCTAGCCATTACCAATTCAGGGTCCTCCCCTTTGGTCTCACCACAGCCCCCAGGGTGTTCACCAAGGTGTTAACTGTGGTAACGGCCCACCTGAGACTCCAGGGAATTCAGGTCTTTCCATACCTGGACGACTGGCTCCTGACCGCCCCCACAAGACATCTACTCTGCACGGCCAGGAATTATTTTCTTCACCTAGCTCCCCGGCTGGGGATCACGATCAATGTGGGGAAATCTTCCCTTCTTCCGACTCAGGTCATAGATTTAATCGGAGCCAGGTTGAACACAAATCAGCTTATAGCCTTCTTGACTCCGGACCGGCTGCAATCTTTAAAACTTCATATGCAGGCCATTCTTCATTGCCCAGCCCCTCCGGCTGAATTGGTCCTGAGGGCCTTAGGCTCGATGGCGGCAACCATCAACCTTTTGCCCATGGCGCGCCTAAATATGAGAATCCTGCAATGGAGCCTCCAAGTCCAATAGTCCTTCCTTCATTACCCCCTGAGCCATCCTGTTCCTCTCAGCAGGGTTTGCAGGAGAGCCCTCTTGTGGTGGCTCCAATCTCCAGACCTCCAGAAGGCACACCCCTTTTCTATGTCCCCTCCCTTAACCACGGTGACCAAGGACGCCTCTCGCCTCGGGTGGGGGGGTATTGTTGGGCAGGACCGTCCAAGGCATGTAGAGACCTCACTGCATATCAATGTCCTAGAGATGAGGGCGGTGCTGTTACCGTTGCAAGCACTTCAGAGCCTTCTTCCCGTCGGGACAGTTGCGATCCAGACGGACAACATGTCGGTCGTCTGGTATATCAACAAACAAGGGGGAACCAGGTCCTATCCACTTTGTCGAGAGGCCATGAGAGTGTGGGAATGGGTGATTTCCACCAACCGTTTTCTCATGGCGACGCACATTCCGGGACAGTCCAACATCCTAGCGGACAAATTGAGTCGCACCATCCTCTTGCCGTACGAGTGGTCTCTGAATCTCAAAGTAACGAAGCAGATTTTCTCCAAATGGGGTCAACCTCGTTACGATCTTTTAGCTTCTCCCTCAAACACAAAGTGCAATGACTACTTCGCTCTAATTCCCCCACCCGGGGAAATCTCCAAGAGATGCTCTGGTGCATGTTTGGCCACCCGGTCTACTTTATGCTTACCCTCCACTTCCCCTGATGCTGAAGTTTCTGCAGAAAGCCAGACGGTTGGGGAGCAGAATAATCCTCATAGCCCCATTCTGGCCTCGTCCGGCGTGGTTCCCATATCTATGGTCTCATCTGGTGAATCCTCCCTGGATTCTAGATCCCATTCCAAATCTGATTTCTCACCCATTGGGCCTGCCGGCCCCGAACCTGAACAACCTCAAGCTCACGGCTTGGTTGATCCAGTTCCACTGTTAGCTAGGACTCCCGGTATCTCTTCCCCGGTCAAAGCCATCCTAGTAGCTGCTCACAAGCCGTCTACTAGAAGGGTTTATAATAGCAAATGGAAACGTTTTTCTATCTGGGCGGAGCACAAGAAGTTTGACCCCTTTACAGCTCCGTTGCCAGCAATATTAGACTTTCTATCAGGGTTATTTGACCAAGGTGCTAGCTCCTCCACAGTCAAAGTACAATTGGCAGCTATCTCTCATTACCATGTTGGATGTGATCTGGGTCCTTTGACCTCGTCCAGATTGTGCAAGGCATTCTTAAAAGGCACCTTCTTACTAAGACCCCCAGTGAAGGATGTAGTCCCTCCTTAGGATTTAGCGCTGGTACTCCCGGCTTTAACAACTTCTCCCTTTGAGCCTGCAGCTTCGGTGGATCTCAAATTCTTATCCTGGAAAACAGCTTTTCTTGTTGCCATTACTTTGGCAAGAAGGGTTTCGGAACTTCAATCCCTTTGCGCCAAGCCACCGTACTTGACTTTCCACAAAGATAGAGTGTCCCTCAGGACCACTCCCTCCTTTCTGCCCAAAATTGCGTCCAAATCTAACATCAACCAGTCTATTAACTTACCAGTCTTCTTTCCCAATTATCAGAATAAGGGTGAGTACAAGTTGCATTCCTTAGATGTACACAGACAACTATGACTCTATTTACACAGGACAGCTGGTCATAGGGAATCAGACCAGCTGTTTGTATCCTTTGCTAAACCTAGTCTGGGGAAACCTGTTTCGAAAGTCACATTGTCCAGGTGGATTTCCCAGTGTATTCTTCTGGCTTATGAGAGTTCTGGCTGGCCTGCACCTCAGGGAGTCCATGCCCATTATACTCTGTCTATTTCGACCTCCACTGCTTTTCGTTCTAGAGTATCTTTGGATGACATTTGCTCAGCAGCCACGTGGGCTTCATCTCATACCTTTATAAACCACTGGATTGGATTTTGTCTCCAGAGGGAGAGCATCCTTTGGCTCCCCAGTGCTCCGGAACATCCTTCCATGAGGACCTCCCAAGATTCAGGTAGCTGGGGGCTCTGTCCCATAGGTTGATGCACAAATGAAGTTAACTACTTCAGATTAAGAAGTTATGTACTCACCATAACGTTCCATCTGAGTAGGTAAACTTCATTTGTCAGCAACCGTCCCTCCCTCCGTCCCCCTGACCTACTTGGATGTTCATGGTATTCCAGTGTCATGACAGATTGTATCCAGATTAACCCATAGAGGTCTCCTCTTCTATGATATTGCGGGTGTTGTTTTTAGGCAAACTCGATCTGAGGTCAGTAAGGGATGGCAGGGGGTTATGGGTAGGGGGGAGGAACTTGGAGCTCGGATCTCAGCTGTTGGAAACTGCCGGCTCGGATCCGATATGGATCCGATAACCCATAGGTTGCTGATAAATGAAGTTTACCTACTCAGATGGAACGTTATGGTGAGTACATAACTTCTTATTAAGGTCTTCACTTCATAAAACAAGGTACATGGTTTTGATTCTGAGCTCAGGTTATTGACTAGGTTTAAAATGGCCTTTCAGGGCAGTTAGCCTAGTGTGAGTCTATGAACCTTCATTTCTGAGCATGCTTCTCCAGGTGAGCTGTCAAAGCTTAGTCATTCAGAAACCTGACCAAATAGGTTTACCTTCATTTAGTCAGGAGTCCATTGTACGACACACCAAGGTGTGAAAGTACAACAGCAAGATTTGGGAATGTCGAATTCTATTGTTGTTAATTCAAATGAGCAAGTGCCAGTGTGCATTCGCTCATTTGAAGTCGACATTTCAGGCACAGATCGCACTATAGTGAGGATCGGGACATGTACTCTTTCCTTCACTGTAGTGCAATCTCGGAGTTAGTATATTAAAGTAACAGTGGGTGTGGGGGATACAAAACATTTTCTGAATAGACTGTTTGAATAGTTCAAGAGTTATTCAGGTGGCGATTTTCTCTTTGTGACTATGGACATTGTGTCATTGTTTACCTGTATTCCTAATTAAATTGGAATTGAAAATGTTAAGACTTTTTCTTAATGAACACACTGACTATAGTGCTGGTTCCATTTATTTGAGATGTGCTCTTTTGGATATTATTCTTGAACATAATGCATTTCTATTTGCAGAAAAGTTTTTTATCCAGTGAACTGGAGTCGCAGTGGGGATGATGTGTGCAGATAGCTGTGCAAACATGGTGTTAGCCCATTGGGAATCCGAATATGTATCTAATAGTAATAATAAGTTTTCTGAAATGATTTTACACTAGGGTCGATTCGTGAACAATATATTTCTTGTCTGGCAGGTACCCCTGAAGCCCTACATGATTTTGTTTAGTATTTACGGAATACAACCATGTTTCTTAGATCTACTTATGAATGTTCTAAATATAAAATAGATTTTTTTAGATGTGTGTGTTTTTAAGTCCCCCACTGGTATAGATGCATCATTGTACAAAAAATCATCTAAGAAGAATGGTATCCTGCATGGTCGTCATATGCATTCTAAACGTCTTAAACAGAATGTTCTGAGAGGTCAATTTTTTAGATCAGCATGCTTGCATATGAGAGATAGTGACGTGTACAAGTCTTTTAGTAGTTTGACTGATGGTTTTATCAGTAGAGAGGATATGATGAGACAGATGTACATGTAGCTCAGAATGATGCTATATCTCTGAGAAGCACTACATACATACATACATACTTAAATTATGTTCAGTTTATTTGCCATATTATAAGAAAACACTGGAAGATTTTTATGTCATAGATGTAAAGCAATTTTAGGTAAGCAACATTTTTTCTCTTCAGAACAACATATCTGTGAAAACGTTGTTGTGTTATAAGCCTATGGTTTCTAATTTGCAGCTTAATACAAGAATAGGTAGAACTGGGACTTTTCCATGTTGTTTGTCTTTCGGCTTTTCCCGGTTAGGGATCGCCACAGCGGAACTCCGGTCCGCTAATGATTGGCAGTAGGTTTTTATGGTGTTGAGTTGCCAGCCTGACGCCCAACCTTCAACATAGGCACACCCATTCAACGCATGTCTTTCGAACGCCCACTTGACCGCGGGGAGGACATGGAGACTCCACACAGAAGGCACTCCCAACCCAAGCCAAGAATTGAACGGGAGAACCTCTTGCTGTGAGGCAACAGCGCTACCGCTGCACCACCGCAGAAGTAATAGGGACTTTTCCATGTAAGGGATGCAGTATATTTAAATATATTAAAACTGATGATTAGTTTATGCAGTAGGGACTTTTCCATGTAAGGGATGCAATATATTTAAATATATTAAAACTGATGATCAGTTTATGCATCCTGATACTGCACGCATATTTTATTGTAACATCTATGCTGACTGCAGTAGGACTAATTTGGTATATTTGGCTGTATGTGATATCTGTCAATCATTTTATGTTGGCAAGACAAATCATTGCCTGAGAGATCATATTAGAGAAATCTGTATTCTGTTAATAAATGCAATAGTAAAAATGTACTATCAAGACATGATATTCATGCAAGAAATGACCATAGCTTTAAATTCATGGTTTTGGAGTTATATAAACCTAATTTAAGAGGAATTGATACAAGGACACGCACTGAGTGTGTGAAAATTAAATGGATGATAATTTTGCAGGAAACTAGAGGTAAAGGGTTAAATGAATTCATACCTATTAGACCTGTGTTGAAGTCACATGGATTAAGATGATAGTGTTTTAAGAAAACGCTTGTGCTTAGATCTGAAGAAGCACCCTATGTTGGTGCAAAAGTGCTTACCCTTTGTTGTTTTAGTTTATTTGCATTAAAGTTTTTATTTTATAAATACACCAACTGCCTGGTCGGTTTTACATTTTGTGTTTATATACCTACAAAGGTTTCTCACCAGGAGAATTCAGGGCATAAATACACAATTGTACACTGATTGCCTAAAGACTCTGGCTCTGTATTCAGTCTCCTACAGGCTTCTGGGAGAGGATCTTTGCTTGGCTTGCTGGGCTTTCTCAGACCCAGCCCTGATGGATCTGTTTTACATGTGTAAAAAAACACCAGAAACACTAGATCCAGGGATTTAAACTTCACTTGTGACATTAACAGAATATTCTGGAGAGACAGATGTGTCCCAAAGAAACCCTGCAGTATGGAATAGGCTCCCAATCATTGTAAAACAAAGTTCATCCCTGACCCTATTCAAAAGAAACCTTGACATTTGGATGGAAAATTGTAAATTTATACCCAGTCTGGCCCCTGTGGCCCTTATGGACAGATGCCATCAGTAAGAAAAGTACTATCCTAACAACTCACACACATGCACACACACAAATATCCATAGTTACCTCCCTACTAACATGCCCCGCCGATAGTCTGGACCCAAATGAATTGGAGTGCATGGCTAGGCTTGTAAGGGCTGTAGTGGTCATTAACCTAGTAACAACCTTTGAACCTTTGCGTTTGGCTTTAGCTCATAGACTTAATCCTCTGTACTAACTGCTAGGTTATATCTCTGGTAGATGCTGATACATATACAGACTGTATTATACCTGACAAAATATTTTGATCATTGTTTTGTAATCAATCATTACAAACTAGAACATTTCAACTTAAAACATACTGGAGAGCTCATAGATAGGACCCAAGAATTTAGGATAAAGGAGTGTACCTCCACAAAAAGGCCAATCACTAGTAGAGTCCCTCAAGGATCATTGCTGGGGCTGCTTCATTTTGGCATCTACTTTTCTGAAGTCAAGGTCAATGTCAAGGACCTCTGGCTGACCAAGTTTGCAGACAATTGCAAATTAGTCTTACAATTCCCCCAAATTACAAATACCCTCCCAGAAGGCCAGAAACAGACTAACTGGTATCAGAACCATGGTTGAAAACTCACTTCCAAGCAGTGCATAATAGTATCCTCTGGGAAAACAGCTACCCGGGAACTACCACATTGACAATACACCTCCCTAAGAGGAGGCCCAGTGGTCAGGGATTTGAGAATGAATGTAGACAGTAGCCTGGCCTTTCACCATCATGCATTTACTGTAGTAAGAAAGTTGTTCTGTATTGAGCAACTTAGAAACAAGGGTAGGACATTCGGGTCTATTGATGTCATTGTTCTGCTGTACTCAGCCGTCATCAGACCAGTCATTAAGTACAGTGCCCCCTTTGGTGTGTACCTGACCAGGTATATGCAATGGAAAAGAAACTAACTTTGACCAAACATGGCGGTCCCAGTAAAAACAAAGTTGAATTCAAAAGAAAAAACTCATAAAACACTTACCCACGTTTTATAATCGTTTAAGTGGTTTCACAATCATCTGTCGTTTCATCAGACCAGGTAAAAAAAACAACACAATAAGAAGCTTTAAATAGTAAAAAGTACAGCTGATTAGTGATGTAGGGCCCCAGAGCCAAGTGCTGGTCTTAGAGATATTCTCATTTAAACCAGGTGAACTATCTGCTTTCAAGATCAAAATCCAATTCAGTTCATGTACTCTGTTCTGTTTCTTATATCACCACCTCTCAAATTACGATCAAGTTCTAAAACTAAAAATGTAAAACCATGCATGCTGCCCATGGCATGACAGTATCTAGACAGTGCATTCGACTTTGTGCTTCCTGATATCAGCAGTGTGTTCAAGGATCCTTTCCTTCAACTTTCTGTCAGTCTTACCAACATAGAAAGCAGAACAGGCAACACACTGTGCAAGATAGCCCAGAAGACAACTTTTATAGTCTGCATAAAAATAGTATAACCTGCCATTGGATTTGTAATAGAGCAAGTGGACCTAATATGCTTACAGGCAGCACTTGCCCAACACTTAAATGTCCCTTTACGATCACTAGTAACAGAAGGTAATCTGTTTGTCTATAACATAACTGTCGTTTAAGCAAATTATTATTCCTGAAGCAAAATTTTAGGGTTGGACCTGTAACATCAAATAGCTCCTCATTAGCTGAAAGTACTGGCTAGTTGCGCCTTATGATATCACAAACTAGGTTGATGTCACTGGAGAATGTAAACCGACGTCTCGAATCTCTAGCTGAATCATTCCAACTGGGTAATTGCAGATCAGTATTATAAGAAAAATACGGTCTAGCAGTTGTTTCCCTAAGTTGTCTAATGTCTGCAATAACCTGTGAAATCTCCTCAAGGGAGTATCTTCTAGAAAGGAAGTTGCTGGTTAATCCATCAGAAACATCCTGGAGGTGACCATTATCATCACAGTCTCATCATTCTCAAAAATTGCCCTTTCAAAATGATCCTGGGTATATGTCTCGGATGCATACTAGATCTATGTAAATTATTATTTTTACAGGGTTTTCTAAAAACAGCAGTGTTTAATTTAGTGAAGATATTCTTCGAAACCACAGCATCAAGATAACTAACAGACACCAGAATATTCAGCAGAAAATTTGAAAATGTTGGTGGTCTTTTGTAAGTATTCCACAAATTCATCCAGTACATGTGGGGGGAGGGGGACCCTTCCAAACTAGAAAAATGTCATCCACAAAGTGATGGTAAAAACTGATATACTCAGTAAATAGGTTCTCCTCGAAAACTTCATGTTCCCATTGTGCCAGCACCATATTGACATAGGTGTTGGCACAAACTGTGCCCATATCAACAATAAACAAAGGTGTGGGACATTTGAGTCCATTGGTGTCATTGTTTTGCTGTACTCAGCCATCATCAGGCCAACCACTGACTACAGTGCCCCCTTTGGTATGTACCTGACCAGGTGTATGCAACAACTGGAGCATCCACAAGGAATTCAGGGTATAAATAGCATGTTCTGCATGGATCGCTTGAAAGGCCCTATCCCTGTACTCAGTCTCCTGCAGACTACTAAAAGGTGATTTATGCCTGGCCTACAAAGCATCCTGTGATACTACTCTGATGCACATCTGCAAAACAAATATCAGAATTACTTGATCTAGGGACCTAAACCCCGTCTGCGACATAAATAAGAAATATAGGGGGACAGGCATTTAATTCTGAGACTACCCTTCTTTGGAACAGGCTTCTCATCCATGTGAAGTAAAGTTTTTCCCTAACCCAGTTCAAGAATAAGTTGAACCAGAGGATAGGGACTCAGAAATTGCCCCCCGGTCTGGCATCTGTGTTTCTATTAGATAGAGACAGCCTATAGATGTTTGACTGCCAATGCCCAAGGCTACATATAACCCTAAGATATCAACATTTGTCAGGTACATTTGGGAGCATGGCTAGCTAGGCTTAAAAAGTCCCCTTGGGGATGTTAACCTAGTAATCCCCTATGAACCTTTGAGAGAGTTTGTCAGGATTTGTTCAGTTTAGAGCTGAAGTAGACTGTAAAATAAAAAGTAACATTTACCATTAATTGTGATAGGAGATGATACTGCTTAATTAGAGAAATTTATCTTTTGGAAAGAGTGGAAGAATTAACTGCCATGGTGGTGGAACTCTTCTGCTTATTAGATATTGCTTAATGATAATTTTGGGAAATATGCAACTGTAAGTATGCACAAAAGCTTGTATATAATAGTTTTACCATTTGGTTTTAGTCTCCACCTTCCATTCTTCAAAGAATTATGAAAAACCTGCTGAAAGATTGAAATGTGGTTGTGTACTTGGATGATTTATTACTCAGTTGTAGGACAGAGTGTAAGCCTGTCAATTTTCAGAAAGTATTGCAAAGATTGCAAGCCGTAGTTGTGCACCAGTTAGCATTGTCGCCACACAGCAAGATGTTCTCAGGTTCGATTCTCGGCTGGAGTGCTTTCTATGCGGAGTCTGCATGTCCTCCCCACGGTCGAGTGAATTTAAAGACATGCAGGTAGCTGCGAGCGTGTGTGGGTGTGCCTTCTTTGAAGGCTGGGTGCCGGGCTAGCAACTCCACACCGTAAAGATTCACTGCCAATCATTAGCGGACAGGAGTTCCGCTGTGGCAACCCCTAACTGGGAAAACCCGAAAGACGGTTTTATTACAAAGGTTGCAAGAGCATGGGCTGAGTTTAAAAAAAAAATCCGTTGGTGACTTCAAAGTTACTTATTGAATTCAAGACGTGTTTGATAAAAAGGAAACCAATAAAGGATGAACCCAGAAAGACAGTGAAATGACCAGCAACCACTTTATTGCATAAAAAAGCAGTTAAGTGCTTTCATCTAGTTTAAAGACTTCTTCAGAACTGCCACAATAACCAAAAATTAACACTTAATACGTACATCCAAAAGTCATGTGATGTTACTGACCAATAGTTTAAAAATAATAAAGTACCTAACTCTTAATTACCTACAGCAAGTACAAAAAAAAAAGAAAACATGAACAAATGTTTAAAAAGTTTTTTTCCTTATTATAATGAATTGTGAATATAAATATAAAAACATAATATACTAAAATTAACCTCCCAAACTCTTAAGCTTCAATAGTGGTGTGATAGAACAAGCCTCATTGAGACCAGGGGAATTCATTGCATTAAGCCTAAGAATCCATGCTAATTCTCTCTTGTAAAGATGTTCGTCTAAAGTAAAACCTCTAGGATCTTTCCTAATGTAGTCCAAAACTTCCAATGCACTTTATAGACGCGTCTTGCATGCCCTGGACCATAAATTTCATTTTGTTGTTGTGATCATTATGCCTTGCCAGTTCCCACCCTGGGCTTTACCTCTCTTCTCAAGGAGGGCTATGTCAGTCATGACCTGGGTGAGTTTATGAATACCCATCCAATTATCCAGGCCTTGTATGAAGGAAGACAGTGTACCACAATGCTTTATCTGCAACAGGAGTGTAATCCTGTGGTGATGCTGAGTAATGAATCTCTCTGATGTTCTTCATCTCACATTGCTGCAGTCATAACCTGTGGTTAGTCCGCTATCCTCGGTCGGCCCGAATACCAAAGTGTTAGGCTGGCGTCGGTCATGGTCGCTCAGATCTGACGTCAGTACGCCGTGGTATTAAAGCGCATGACCAACGTCATATCCTCAGTCTTTCTTGCCGCATGGTCCGAAGCAGAAGCAGCGTTTGCAAGTGCCGTTCGGCGTTCTGAAATTTTCGTATTTTGAGTTTCAGACCGAAAACCAAGTTGGGCTAAGTACCCCGTTGGGGAATATTTTTGTCTTTTCTTGCCTCAGTTAAATCCGGATGTCAGAAAAAGTGAATAATTGTATTTCTTGTGGGAAACAGATACCTCATAGGGATTACCACTCTCTCTGTATTCCTTGTTTGGGGCCTGAGCACGACGTAGTCGGGTGTCGCTTTTGTGCTAGATTTAATAAGCGCACCATTAAACGTAGGTTAGATTGCGCTAGGCTTGTCTTCGGTAAGCGGTGTAATTACAATATGCCGTCGGATCCTCCGACGCCTGCTACCGCTAAGAAGTGCAAGGAAAAATCGTTAAAGTCCAAGCAGGATGAGTCGTCCGTTCCGGACGCCGGTTCTTTAGAAACTACGGTGGAATCTGTGGATCCAGCCGAGGTTTCAGCTGAGTCTCAGGGGGAGCCGTTAATTTTGCAAGATGTGGCCTCTCAGGAGTCGGGTCAGACTGAGGGGGCCTCTCAGGTTGCTGTACTCCCTTCTTTGCATAAGGTGGTTAGGCCTTCCCCTTCTGTCTCTAAGGTACCTTCCAAGGTCAGGCCTGGTTTGTCTTCCTCTGGTGTCAGTCCTAGTTCTACAGGTTCTGTACCTAAAAAACACATGCTAAAAATGGCAGAAGATTTGATTTCCTTAATCAGAGGTTCTATGCCCCCTCCAGATAAGAGGTCTAGGGTGGAGCCAGAGGTGAAAGGTTTGGAACATTCTTCAGATTACTCAGAGTCTTCGGCTGAAGACATTCAGGATTTTCCTCCTTATTCTGATTCAGACGCAGAGGATTCTAGTCCTTCTGCTTCTCCTCCAGAGGATTTTTCTTTTTCAGAAGCCCTGCATTCTATGAGGGAGCATTTTAAATGGGAAGGTCAGGATTTCTCAGATTCCCGAAAGAGTCTTAGGGAATTTTTGTTTTTACCACAACATAGGCCCTTGGCTATACCTCCTGTTTTGGATGTTGTTCAGGATGTTTTCTCTGAGGCTTCCCTTAATCCAGACTCTTTGCCTCCTGCACCGGTTAAACCAGATAGGTATTACAGAGTGCCAGAGGCTCATAAATATCTGTATAAGAGCCCAAGGGCTGACCCAGAAACTATTAGCCAGGGGCCTAAGGGTGTCAGGGCTTCTGTTGTAAAGAATCCAGTTCCTATGGATAAAGATTCTAGAGCTTTGGATAGGTGGGGTAAAAAAGTGTATACCTCTTCCACTCTAGCAATGAGGGCTTTGAATTGCCAGTTTCATATGTTGAAATACCAGAATTTTCTCCTTACTCAGTTAAAATCCTAAGGTAGATGCTTTGGCAGAGGGCATAGAATGTAAGGAATTACAGGATTTGGTTCATGCCTCTGATCAGGTGGGTAAGCATTCTTTGCAGTGTGGTTTCGATGCTTTACAGGCTTTTTCCAGGGTGGCTGCCACTGGATCAGTTATTCGAAGGCACGCCTGGCTTAAGGATCAGAACTTGTCAGAGCATGTTAAAGCTCGAATTTTGGATGCTCCTCTTCAGTCTGAAGTTTTGTTTGGTTCTCCTGTGGAGTCAGTCTTGAAGAAAATGGGAGACAAAGCTAAGTCTATGCAGACTGTTAAGGATTTTTTGCAGGTGCAGCCCCCTAAGTTTAGCAGAAATTGGCCTACTAAGGGATGGGCTTACCCTTCTTCTGATTTACAGTCTAGGGGCAGATCTAGACGTAGTAGGGGCAGAGCTCAGGGTTCTTTCAGGCCTAGAACGTGGAGTTCCCCTGCACAATCTACAGGTGAGGGCAGGGGCCAGTCCTTTCGTAAACAGACCCAATGACCTGCATCTTCAGCTGCCAGATCCTTCCTGTCTGGCAGCGCCTTTGGGAGGAAAGTTGTCTCTTTTCAGGCAAAATTGGCTTTTAGTCACCCAGGACAAATGGGTGTTGGACATTATAGACCGAGGCTACAAGTTTTATTTCCACACATTGCCTCCTTTCAAAGGCATGCCAGACGTTCCTCCTCAGCAAAGGGTGGAGGCTCACAAACAGATTTCTTTACTTCTTCAAATGGGGGCTATACAGCAGGTCCCTCTGTCAGAAGTGGGCCTAGGATTTTATTCTCGCCTGTTTCTTGTACCAAAGAAAGGAAACACTTGGAGGCCAATTCTGGATTTATCTATCCTCAACACATATCTGGGCATTCCAAAATTCAAAATGTTGACTTTGCAACAACTTCTGCCTCTGTTGGGCAAAGATCACTGGATGGTAACTCTGGATCTCAAAGAGGCTTATCTTCATATTCCTATCAGGCCCAGTTGCAGGAGATTCCTGCGCTGGCTGGGACTTTACATTATCAGTTCTCTGCATTGCCCTTTGGCTTATCTACTGCGCCCAGGGTGTTCACAAAGGTTTTGGCTCCGGTGATAGCCTTCTTAAGGTTAAGAGGAATACAAATTTATCCTTATTTGGACGATTGCCTGATTCTTGCTCAAGACAAAGACAAGCTACTTCACCATCTACAGTATGTTATGGCAGTGTTAAGGTGCCTAGGGTATTCTGTGAACGAAACAAAGTCCAGTCTAGTACCCTCTCAGGAAATGTGCTTTCTGGGTGTGAGACTGAATACAGCCTCTCAGATGGCTTTTTTGACCCCGGACAAGCAAAGAAATCTTACACTTTACTTCCAACAATTGTCTCTACGGTCCAGGCTGACTGCAAGGACAGTCCTTCAAGCCTTGGGGTTCATGGCATCTTGTATTCTGGTGCTTCCCAATGCCAAACTGCATATGAGGAAGCTACAATGGTATCTCAAAAGTGTATGGACTCAACACTGCCACGATTTGGACACTGTCATTCAGATAATACCTTGCATTCAAAAGGAATTTTTGTGGTGGGCTCAGGAATGTCACCTAAACAAGGGACTCTCTGTGACCCGACCAGAGGCGAGTCAGATCTTAATGACAGATGCCTCAGACAAGGCTTGGGGAGCACACCTCAGTGGAAAATGGGTTCAAGACATGTGGCCTGCCAGACTTCAACATTTGCATATCAACTTGAAGGAGATGTTAGCAGTCCAATTTGCATTGATGGCTTTCAAGGATCTACTTCACCCAGGACAAGTGTTGATTCAAACAGACAACACAACTGTCATGTGGTACATCAACAAGCAAGGGGGAACCCATTCGTACCCTCTTTGCAAGGCAAGCTATGATTTTGTGGGAGACTGCTCTCAGTTTACACCTCACTCTTCAGGCAAGGTTTCTGCCAGGAGCACAGAACTCCTTAGCGGATGTTTTGAGCAGACAGATGGTGGATCCCCACGAGTGGAAGTTGGATCCTCATGTATTTCGACAGTTGACAGTGATTTGGAGGACTCCAGACATAGATCTGTTCGCTTCTCCACTAAATTTCCAGTTGCCAAAGTTTTGCACAAAGATGTTTCCTCCAAAAGCTTGCAAAGTGGATGCTCTATCGTTCAGTTGGAACAATCTTCACGTCTATGCCTTTCCTCCTCTGCCTCTCCTTCCCAAGGTGCTCTTGAAGGTCAGACAGGACAAGCCCTCCATGATTCTAATAGCTCCAGATTGGCCACGGCAGCACTGGTACCCTCTGCTGAGGAGTTTAGTACGGGAGCCTCCTTGGCCTTTGCCATCTATTCCACACCTTTTGTCCCAGGCAGGCAATCATTTCCTCAATGTCAGGATACAGTCCCTGCATCTGACAGCATGGCATATTCTGTTCTAGAACCTGGAGGATCGCAGCTTCCTCAACAAGTTTTGAATGTCATTTTGGAGGCCAGAAGGCCTAGTACAAGGAAAGTTTATGCTGATAAATGGAGGAGATTTTTTCTTTGGAGCAAAGCAAAAAGCTTTGATGTTTCAGGGCCTAATTTGAGTGTTTCACTTCAGTACCTTACAGAGTTACTAGACAAGGGTTTGTCTTTCTCCTCTGTAAAAGTTCATGCTGCAGCCATTTCTGCTCACTATGACTGTGACCCACCTTTATTCTCTCATCCTTTGTTTAAGCAATTTCTTAGAGGGGCAAAGAACATAAGACCCCCGCGTAGAGCTCCTACTCCTTCCTGGGATCTCAATTTTGTGTTGGAAAAACTCACTTTACCTCCTTTTGAACCTGCAGCTACATCTGAGTTGAAGTTTTTGTCTTGGAAGACTGCTTTTTTGTTGGCCATTACGTCTGCTAGAAGGGTATCTGAATTACAGGCTCTAATGGCAGTTGAACCCTTCCTGATTTTTCATAAGGATAGGGTATCCCTGCGTACTAACCCTACTTTTATGCCTAAAGTGGTTTCAAATGTGGCCTTGAATCAATCTATTCATTTGCCTACATTTTATGCTGATCCCCAAAATAAAGGGTAGAAAATTTTGCACACTTTGGATATTCACAGGCAGTTGCGTTATTATTTGAGCAGAACTAAAGGGTTCAGACAGTCTCAACAGTTATTTGTTTCTTTTGCTTTGGGCTCTCAGGGGAAACCTGTTTCAAAACAAACTATTTCTAAGTGGATTGGCCATTGTATTGCTTTTTGTTATTCTCATCATGGTAAGGAGATTCCGGCTGGAATCAGACCTCATTCCACTAGGGCTACTGCCACTTCTACTGCTTTTTTAAGGGGTGTAGCTACTAAAGATATTTTGGAAGCAGCTACTTGGAGTTCAGTGCACACTTTTTCTAAACATTACCATCTCCCTCTTTATTCCAAATCTAGGGCTGGGTTTGCCACTGCAGTTTTACAGGGCATGTTAGCAGCTCCCAATGCTTTATGATTTTGCCAACCTCCCTTTACCTTTGCTTTGGGATTCTACCCACAGGTTATGACTGCAGCAATGTGAGATGAAGAACATAGTACAGTTTTGTACCTACCATAAATGTAGATGTTCGAAGATCCACATTGCTGCAGTCCAATTTACCCTCCCTCCTTCCCCTCTGTAGTTTGGAGTGGTTGTGTGGTTTGGGTTGTAAATATTGTTTGTACATGGGTGTTGGAGGTTTTTCTGTTTTTGGCTATGGCCTTTCTTTTTAGGGCCTTCTGACATCTGGGGCAAGAAAGACTGAGGATATGACGTCGGTCATGCGCTTTAATACCACGGCGTACTGACGTCAGATCTGAGCGACCATGACCGACGCCAGCCTAACACTTTGGTATTCGGGCCGACCGAGGACAGTGGACTACCCACAGGTTATGACTGCAGCAATGTGGATCTTCGAACATCTACATTTATGGTAGGTACAAAACTGTACTTTTCCACCTTGTTTTACTTAAATAGTGAAACAGATTTAGGTATCTTGTTCTTGCATTTGTGGGTCTGTTTGGTTTATGAAGGTGCAAGAGATCCTGGACTACAGAGTCCCTTACTGATCAGAAGACAAGGTATAGGTCTCCTCTGAGGAGCCTACAGGACACAGAAAAGAGGGACAGTGCTAATCTTTTCTGGTAGTTCAGCAGTTTTAAACATGTGATACTTTTTGTAAGGAACCTCTGTGGTCTTTCCAACTGTTTGATATGTCTGGTGGGGAACATCCTAAAGTGGACACTGTATTCTGTAATTGGTCTGATCAGTGCTGAATACAAGGGGACAATGACCTATTCTTATCTTGATGACAGCCCGTTGGTAACCAGCTGTGCCAACTAGAAGGATTTCTTGACAACTGCTGCTACATGGTGGTCAAAGTACAGCAAATTATCAATGCATTTTCCCAAGTCTCCAACTACATTTTCATTTTGAAGTGGGGTATTGTCAATGTTATATGCTGGGGGTGATATTTTTTCTGCCATAAGTACCAATGCTGTATTTTGTAGCATTTAATTTAAGCCCACTTTTAATACACCAGGCATTTATATGTTCCTGCTAGAGGGACAGTGTGTCAGGGATGGATGCGACAATGATTCCCAATTTGCAGTTATCTGTAAACTTGATATGCAACAGGTCTCGATTTTCAGTCTGTAAGTCAGAGAAGTAAACAACAAACTGAAACAGTCCAAGCACTGAGCACTACGATGTTCTTACCTTCATGTTTTCTCATGCTACTGCTGCCACCTGCATCTTGTGGGTTCTATCTTTTAGCCAATTTACTATCCATCTAACCAAGCAGGGATCTATTTGTACCACATTTAGTTTATTATGTGGTCATGGAGGATGGTGCCAAGTGTCTTGGTGAATTGAAAAACTGTGAGTACAGTATGATCACTGTCAACAGCTTGTGTTACATTTTCAAAGTTAACCAAGTTCATTAGACAGGAGATAGTGTTTATAAAACCAAACTGCTGTGGGTCTAAGCCTGATGAGATTTTTTTTAATGTTGTTTATCAAGTCTGCCATAATGTGTTCCGTATACTAACAAATGAAACTCCTCATACTGATGGACCTATAGTTTCCAGGGTGGGTAATACCAGCCACCTTTATAGACTGGCATCACCAGTGCTGTATGCCATACTTCTGGGACTAAGCCTGGTTAAAACAGCTTATGCAGAAGTTCGGACAAGCATGTATGGCACTGTTTATTACACAACTGGGTATGTTTTCTGGTTTTAGGGAAGAAGTGTTCTTAGTCTTGGGCAGCACTTTCACTACATGATCTTTAGTGAGGATAGGGATTTGAGAGCTATGATGATCACAGGGCTTTGAAGTGTCATCTCAAGAGTGAAATTTACCATTAAATTTGTTTGCTAGGATACGGGCAATATCCACGGGGTTTAGTAAGGCTTGTCATTTAGTAGAAGTTCTATACATTGTTGAGTGTTGTTTATCTGACATAACCAAATGATTTGTAATGGTCTTTGGCTTCAACTGTCAACCTGGGTTCATAGGCTGGCTTAGTAAATCTAATAATCTTTTTTAAAATCGTGAGTCAAATTCATATTTCTTTCCTTGACTTGGGGTCCTTAAATCTTCTAAAATTCTAATGAGTTTTTCCTTTTATTTTTAAAATTTATTTCTGTTTGTGGACTACTACGATGGTTGGGTTTTAAAGTTTCCATTATATTTGGTTCTGGATGGGACTGTTGACTGTACACATTTGTTTATGTTGGTATAAAATTCCTTAGCAAATTTATCCACTGAGGCAATGACTGGATGATGCTGGTATAAGTGAATTTTGAGACATCATCATAGAATGTGAGGTGACTTCCCTGGTGGTGCAGCAGTAGCGTTGTTGCCTCACAGCAAGAGGTTCTCCCGTTCGATTCTCGGCTAGAGTGCAGGGAGGGCCTTCTGTGTGGAGTCTGCATGTCCTCCCCACGGTTGGATGGGCGTTCGAAAGACATGCGTAAATGGGCATGCCTTCGTAGAAGGTTGAACGTCAAGCTGGCACCTCAGCGTTCGTGAAAAAATCTACTGCCAGTCATTAGCAGACTGGAGTTCCGCTGTGGCGACCCCTAACTGGGAAAAGCCAAAAGACAACAACAACATCATAGAATATGAGGTGATTTGTGCACCTGAAGTGTTTGAATTTGGATATATTGATTTCAGGGGTTTAGACAGTTTGTAGGAAAAGGTTATTAGTATGTTGTCTTCACTAAACGGAGAGGGAGTTACTAGGGATTTGTGCTTGATGACAATACACTTAAGTACCAGGTCAAAAATATTTTGTCCTCTAGCTGGGCTAGTAACAATTTGGTCCACTGTTTTTTTTTAAACTTTTAAGCATATACTATATTGTTAGTGTAGGCACTTCAGTCAGTTGATGGGTAGATAAACTAATAGCCGTTTTTGTTTAGTGTGATTTGGAGTTTGATAAACTCAATGTTTAGGTCTCTGTGAATCTGTCTAGAAGTAATATGGTCTCTGACAGATATGTATATACTACCACAGTCGCCAGTGGTTCTGAAGATAGATGTGGTAGGGAGTGCTTCTGGGCATTTAAACCATGTTTTAATGATTACAAATATATATATATGGATGCATTCCAAATGCTGAAGTGCCTCAAGGTCAGACAGCTTGTTGTTTGGACTTCTGGCAGTGAGCATAGCCATCTGGATTTGATCTTGCTTTAATACTGATATGTTTGCCAAGTTATAATGCTAAGTTATAATGTTTATTAAATTAACTTCGCCAAAAAAAGCCACAATAGGGGCAGTAAAGGCTTTAGTCAGTATGCAGAAGCCTTGGAATGAGAGGTGCAGACAGTCTTGGAATTAGTATCAGTCTATGTTCCATAAAGTGATACTCTTCCTACTTTCGCACAAATAATGAAATTTCTCACTATATGTCAAGCAATTGTCTGATATCAAAGGCATGTCACATCAGCCCTGTGTAGAACCCTCACTTGTGAAGGCTTAGTGAGAATAGTGTCAGTCCCAAGTACAGTCATCAAACACTGGCCCAGTGGACTCAAGGGACTGCTCCTTACCTGCAAGTTGATCTCAGGTGAGCGCTGCCTGACTCACTATGAGATGGGTGGCACTTTTAGGTTACAGCACACCCCCAAAGGTGGCTGTCAGGAGTCTCTCTCTCTTATGGGTTCCATTTTGCACAGAAAAAGTAAGACACGTACAAATTCAGCACCTCACTATTTATTTACTTATTTGCCTTTGTTTACTGGGAAAGTCCAACTGGGTAATTTCCATTTTCAGTGCGGGTTCGGGCAGAAAAGCTCTACTTGCATACATTGCATTATACTAAGTTCCAGTTAAAGACAGTAGTTACATTTCTATTTACATTTATACATAAAATAGTAGTTACATTTATACATTGTAAGATTTTACAGAAGTGGAATTTACTAAAGAGAAAGCCCACATGCAACTTAGTGGATTGTACAGGCAGCAGTTATGTATAAAAATAGTTTTATTGTTTCAGTGAGAGGTTGACTGTATTCTGTTTAAGGAGAGTATTTGGAGAGTATCGTACAGTAAACATAAAGTCTCAGCCTTGAGATGAGCATGTGCAGGACCAGGATTGGTTAAGATGTTAACTGGTGGTTTAAAACTACTGAGTTTGTCAGAAAGTTTTATTGGTGTGGGGATGCTATTCCTGAGTTTAGCAACATACTGGGAGTACAGTGAGTCTCCTGCAACATTATTTGACTTGTATGTAAGTAATAAGAATTTGTTACTAGAGCAGAGGTCACTTACTGGACAGTAGGTCAGAAATAAGTTCTGTACCGCGGGACATTTTTCTGGATGATGAATGGGTTTGTGTGCAACTGCATCAGCCAAGTGCATTTGGCAAAACATGAGGTCAGTTAGACTGTCTTGGCAGGGTTTACTCTGAGTATGACCAATGTTGGTTCTCAATATCCTTCACATTCCCACAGTGCTCTTCCATTAGTTTGGGATCACACAAGGGCCCTCCTGCTGATCCTTGCACTGTTCATCATCTTGTAAAATTCAAGTTAAGCATTAAATTCTGCTTTAATGCCTCTGCATTGAAATATCAGCAGCTGTGGCACTGCTTCATGTCCTGTTCTTCCCACAAAGGTAAAGAAAACAGCAGTGCAGGTCCTGACTCATGACCCAGTGGCCACATAATCACACTGTTGGTTTAGACTTCTGAGGCAATGAATACAGGAGCATTTCGATAAACATAAGGATTGAGATCCAGACTGTGGGAAGAGGTTAGTCACACTGTCCTCTTCCACTGTATGATATCACTAAACTTATGAGCAGGAGCTGTGTGAAGGATGAAGGGGGGGGGGACAGAACTGAGTGTAGCATGGGAATATCCTACCAGGATACCCACCGACTTGAATTATGACATAATATTTTAAATTCTTCAGGAACTCAGTAAAATGCATTTCTAGAAGTAAACTAAAATGACATAGTAGTGTAGAATGGAATTAAAACATTCTTGTAAAAGTGCACTACAGGGCTGACAGAGTCTTTAAGCATGCTGAATGTACCTTGGCCTACCTTGTCTAGGAAACTTACTAAAATCAGAACTCCAGACACAATTTCTCACAGGTTGTATGGTATCACAGAAGGAACATTAACAGACAGGATGTCAGAGGTGTTGTATGACACTGTCTTATTCCTATCAGTACCAGGATCATCAGAGTCATCAGTACAAGTTAAATGAAAAGCATGTTGACCCACATCTGTAGTCCTCATAGGTTGCAGATAGAGGTACAGGTAACTTTTCATGATGAACTGGTACATTTATAGGAGCAAAAAAAGAATACCCAAACAGGAAAAAGCTCTACTGTAGAAACACATTGTTCTCTTGTCCTATTAAAATAAGGAAGTAGCATACTCAAAACTGCTTTCTTGATTGCAGACTTTGGGACCTCTAAGTAACTATGGTAAGCAAAAATATTATTCAGTGCTGAGTGGAACACATCAGAATCAAAAATGGGTGATAGAAACCCAGACACAAAACCATGCAAATGTTCATTCTAGGTTGAAACCAGACAAGCAACCTTTGGCCATAATGTAAAGGGGGAACATCAAATGGCCTATGGTAAACGATAGACAAAGAAAAAGGAGCACAACAAACCCTCCGACATCCCTATTTGCAAACAAGCTGAACAACAACCTCTTCAGAACCTGAAGCTGTAAACAGCTTCGAATAGAAACCTAATTCTGAACTTCACTTCAGGGAAAAAAACTAAATTTCTGTTAATACTGTTGCTTTTTTACCACATCACTCAAGTCTGGTCTAATGAGGTAAATTCTTGTTCTGCCATGTTACCTAAGAAATAATTCTGCAGGTGACTGATTTAGAGTACAATAGGGTATGATTCCACACTGCAGCAGAAGTAACATGTTACCTTTCACTTACTGCACTGAACTCAACTATCATTCCATCCTTCGATATTTGAATATACCTTTCTGTTAAAACTGTCTCTAGTAAGGTGCCTAGGTATATTAGTGTCATGAATATTATTTTCCTGAATGAAACAACAAAAGTCTTCTGATGAGAAATAAATTACCAGTAACTGCATGTGTATGTTCTGGTAACCCAAGTAACCAATAATAATTGCATTCTTATTGTAGCTTTGGATTTAATCTTGGTCATATGAAACAGTTCCAATCACTACAGTCATCCACCATTAGCATGAAAGCATAGCTGTGTAACTGTGTTTGAATACCGGGATAACCACTGCAATAGCATTCACGAAGAATGGGAATTTGCTGCAGGTGGATGGATGCCTGCTCATCTGTACCTACTTCTACAGCATTAATGTTCCCTACACAGATTGGTCTCCTACTCACACTGGAGATGTCAAACTGACTCTAGGAAGCAAGAGCAGAGTTGCCATGCCATATTCATTTTTTTTTTTGTGTGAGAGAAATATGCCATCCACAAGTGTCCTCTAGGACATCACAATAAATGCCAACTTTATTCTTTTGAGACACTTAAAACCCCCCAAAACTTACAGTTAAAAAAAAAACATTAAGTGTACAATAATTATCCCTATTTTTGAAAAGTGGCTCTTAAGGCATCTTTGAAATCCCACTTGCAATGGATACAAAAAATGTAATATCTCCATGAAGTAGACATCTTCTACAACAAACCTGGATGACTGATTCTTCACAATCCTTATCACAGGAGGAGAAGGACAGGTCTTTGTCTTCCTCCTCATATGTTGGAATCAGACAGCAGGTTGTGCAAAAAAAAAAAAACCCCAAAAAAACTCTTCCTCATGAATAGTGAAGAGGTAAAATTTAGCAATCCAGTTTAAAATCACCAAACTTGATTTTAAACCTGACGAAAGCGCTTACCAATAAATGGTATTTTAATGGATTTTGCACCTGTGTTTCTCATCCTTTGCTGCTACTTTATGCTCTTCTGGTTGAAGCATAGTCCATCAGTTTATATTTTCGAGAAGGAATAGATGACTGCATGGGTACTCAATAAGTTTCTGCATGAAATTCAGGGAACTCAGCTCCTCCATGGTTAATAGGTCTTGAGCTTATTCACCAAACCTTTAAACCTGTGAACAGGGGAGAAGATTTTTCACATTGAAGTCCACAGACTGTAAAAGGTATCAACAAGACAAAGGACCTCATACAGTCATGTGTACTTTGTCTCCTTCATGTCAGTGTAGAAGGGCAAACCATTGTTTGAGCATGCCCTTTCTAAATAGCTGGCAACCCATCTTTCCTTCTGCTGTGAACATCATGGTGAGACATTATTTGGAGTGAGAGCCTGTCTACCAGAATCACATCCGTAATTGCAGCATGTCTTCAAAAATGCGTTTGAGCAGTGTATTTTGAAACTGCAGCGGGGACCTCCATCTTTGTTTTCTTTAAACACTAAATAAAGTAACGATAATAATAATGTCTGAGTTTGTTAACTGCTGTGTTGAAAGGTTTTCTGTTTTCTCTTTCATAGGTTTGGGGTCAGGTTGCAGCAGGAAAATGTCTGCAAGACTTCCTCAGGGTGATTACATTTAGTAGTAAAGCATGAAGTAGGGAAAGTGATTGTTACTTGTATAATTTTTTCATAGAATTACTTTTTGGTTGTTATATGTTTGGGGACTGCACTACTTTAGAATTTATTTAGCCCTCAAATTCTTTGACCTGAAAATGTTTTAGGCGATATTTTGCAGTAAGTCAGTTTTTACCAAAGATTAAATCAGACCTGGAGTTCTTTATGAAATTTTAGAAATTACATGCTGCAGTTTTTACCTTCTTTCACATTTTCTTATATATGCAGCTATGTAAGATATTAGCTAGAGTGCTCCTCGATCCAAATAATAGACCTGCCAAAAAATGTGTATTAAATTTATCACATAGTGATAGTCATGGGGTGTCTTCTGTATGGAGTCTGCATGTCCTCCCTGTGGTTGCGTGGGTTTCCTCCGGGTGCTCCGGTTTCCTCCCACATCCCAAAGACATGCTGTAGGTGGATTGGACACTCTAAATTGGCCCTAGGTGTGAGTGTGTGCATGTGTGTGCCTTCTGTGGATGGTTGGGCGCCGGGCTGGCAACTCGACACCGTAAAACTCCACTGCCAATCATGAGCGGACAGGTGATCCGCTGTGGCGACCCCTAACCGGGAAAAAGCCGAAAGAAGAAGTGATAGTCATCCTTTTGTTTTCTTCATTGGAGCACAAACTAGGGAAAGCTCTTTATACCCAAATAGGAATTGTATCCGCATCGACCCCTTTTTTCCCTGTTTTGTACAAAGGGTCAGGGTGCCACATCAGTAATGTTCACACCACTAGGTGGCTACACTCCAAATAAAAGCATATGAATAATACTAGGCAAGTGATCATGAGGAATATAAGATGCCTAGCCGCATGCACCATCAAGCAGACATACCCAAAAGTTCTTGCCATCCCTGTCAAGCACTGAGTACAGCTTACCTCTCAAGTAGAGCAGGGCCTTGCATGATAAGCATGGGATAAATTTGTGTCTGCACATCCAGTCAAGACTAGCCTTGAAGATAGCCAAAGTAGTTATTTGACCTGTAGCTGCAGCTTATTTCATAGTCTGAGAATATGCTATGTTAAGAGCATATCCCTCTAACTAGTCTTGGTTATGTTTTGGTGTAGATTTAAGTCTCTGCTGCTGGTGTTTGAAGAGTTACTGGTTTTTGCAAAGAAGTGGAAGGTCAAATAGGATGGTCTCTCATGGCTCGAAGTGTTAGACACAGGTCACCTTGGAGAAGTCAGGCTACTAAGTATGAGGAGAGTTCTGCTAGTTTTTCAGGATAGCTCAAAGATTTAAGACCTTCAATTTTCTTTGTTAGAAATCTCTTGGATCTTTCCAGCTGAGTGATACTTTTGGATTTATACATACTAAAAGGATCACTGTATTCATTGCTAGGTCTGATAAGAATTGGCTACAAGGATATAATAACTTCTTTGGCTGTTGAAGGTATTCCATTGGTAATTAACTGGGCCTTACAGACCGATTTCCTGGCTGTGGAGGAAACATGATAATGAGAGAGACATTTGTTCACATAAGTACTCAAGTCTCTTATGACCTTCTCTGTTGAGTGTATCTTGCCAGCTCTGGTGTTTCCTGAAATAGTTGCATGAATATGTAAATTGAGGGGCTGGCTGACAGAAACCACATCCTTGACAAATGGGTTGTCAATTGCATTATTTTTTGCAATCGGGAGTCAAAGGGCTACTCTGCTAGAGATGCTGCTGTTTGTGTTGCTTTTTCCAAATATTTCTCCATTGCAAACAACTGTACTATGAACACTTGGCTGATGGTTTACACCTTCACCAAGCTTTGTTGTGTGAAAAGTGGTGGGTGATGTCCTGAAGTGTTGGTAAAGATTGGCTGCATATACAAGGACTGAGCTATCAGCATAATGAACTATGTTAATGAGGTTGGTAGCTGTATGTAGTTTGCTTATAAAAATGTTGATGGGGGGGCTAATATTGATCTTTCTGGGATGCCAATAATGACTGGTAGGAAGGCGGAGAGATTTTGTTCCCATTTGACTGCTTGCTACCCATTAGTCATATAGTTCTGTCGGGCTGGGTGAGGCCAAGGGAAGAAGTTCAGTAAGATGTTGACTGGAACAATTCCATGTTGCCATTATTCCTACATTGGTTTATGATATTTGTGAAGTTGAAGAGAGCAGTGGTAGTACTCGGAGGTCTAAAAAAACATGCTAGGTTTTAGTGAGAAGGTTGATAGTTACTGTACTGTATAAGTTGGGAGTGGATGTATTTTCCAGTGTTTTTGATGGGGGATATGATGATAGTAAGTCTATAATTGAAGTCCATTGATGTGCCTCCTTTGTATAGCGGTATTATATAAGATTTTTCCCAGATGGGTGGGACCATATTTCAAAGATATGTATCAGTTTATCAGTGAGGTTTCAGGGAAAGCTCCAATGTTAGGTGTTCGGTTGGAAGCAAGCAGCTGAAGAGGTTTGTTTCCTTTTCAGTAGAAGCTTACTTATAGTAGAGGTGGAGGCGCTGAGGAAAGAAAATGAATGTAACTGGTTTGGAGAGGGTGGGGAGAAGTGAGAAGCGAGTTGTTATTAATGAAAGATAGTACTGTCTGTATAAAGTACGTGCTGAATTGAGATAGTATTGATTTAGCGGTGTTAGAAGTAGAAGGTGAGAGTTTAGTGGTCTGGCCAGGATGTATTAGTTTGTTTAGTGACAACTGAAAAAGACTTGGAAAAATTCTACTCACAATGTAGAAATAAAATGCTCTGCTTGGGATTTATTATTTCTCCCATAACTCTTTTAAGCTTCATAACTGCAGATGTCCTATTCTCGTGTTGCAGTATTCGTAACCTTAGGGAGTTGCTGTCTGCAGCACCGGACATCCAGCCAGTATACCAAAGTCTTTCAATCAGGGATACGTGCGATGTAGAACATAGGGATCATAAACTGATGTTGGCTATAACTGTGACGTCTGCACATACCCAACTCAGAATTTTTCTACCGCAGTGAGAATCAGACGTCCGTCCGCCAGTTCAGAATTACATTGTTCACTCGACATTGTCCATCCGCTTTCAATGATCATTCTCTGTCTGTCTCTTGAGCTTTACCTCTACCAAGAATCCCTCTCTCTGTTACCTCAGATCTTATTTCCCACTTTCCAAAATGCTCGCATTTAGCTGATATTCTCGAGCGTTTGTGAGTTTAGGTAAAATGTTTTGCATATTTCCTTCTTAATATCCTTCTTTCTCTTGTACATTTGTGTACTCTTGCGTACTATTATTAATACTTTTTCCCCTGTACACTGCTGTGCAACTTCTCGTCTATCATTGTTGATCATTCCCCCTCTCTCACTTTCTTTCCAGTAATCTTTCTTCCCCTCCCCATACATGTATGTGTACATCTTTATTATCATCGTAGATAGTTGCTTCTTTTTTTAAAAAAATAATAAAAATGTATACATATTTCTTCCTTCTCTGTGACTTTTTCTCTGTCATGGCTAAGGGTAAGGCCCCTTCTGGTTTCAAAAAATGCCAGAAGTGTGGCCATAAAATCCCTCTTCGGATTTGTACTCCTTATGTGTATATTGCCTTGGACCCCTTCGCTTACAGAAGGATTTGTAGCATATGCCATGTCTTCAACCACAGGGCCTTGGTGGAAAGATGCAACAAGCTAATTTTAAAAGGACTATTGCCATCAGCCTTTGGAGAACTGTTGATAAAGCTAAAGCCTATATTTCATCAACCTCCTCCTCTTTGTCTGTTGATAAGTCTAAAAAACGTAGTCTATCGGTTCTGACCTCCCCCAATGGTTCCGAAGGCTTGAAAATTGAAGAGCTAGGTTCCAAAAGTTCCCTCAGAACTGAAGGCCTCTGTTTCTGACACTGATACCTTCAACTTCAGTTTTGGCACCAATTACAATTTCAACCCCTTCAACGTCTAAGGCCTCGACACAGGAATTGACATATATCTCACTGACTAACACCATTATACTTAGAACATCTTACTCTCCATCAATAGATTCCTTTGCTAGTGAACTACCAGAAATATTTTTACAGAGGCCCAAATCCCCTTCAACTGCATCAGTGCACTCCACCAAAAGTCTTTCTGAAGTCGACGTGGAGAGGCTGATGAATAAAATCTTGTGGCCTAGATGACTTTCAGGCACACCTTCGTTACTGATTCCCTCCAGTCTTGGTACAGATGCTTCCTTTATCCTGTTGACTACTCCTCCTCTAACTTCCTCGGAGGTCTTGCAGCCCTCTGTTCCGGTTCTCCTGGCACAGTTTGTGCTGGCTTTGGAGTTGTTCGCTTCTGCGGTGCCGGCAGTTATCCTGAGGTCTTTGGTTGTTTCTGAACCGGAGACCTCCCAGAGTCACAGCTACCCTGTCATTTCCCGGGAGCAGGTTTCGACTCCAGGTTTTTTGTAGCTGTCCCTGTATCTCGGGGCTTCAGCTTGAGTTAGTTCTGCTTCGGCTTCAGTCTCGAGGGTTGGTTCTTTGTGGCAGGGAGTGATGTCAGTCCCGAGGCAGTCTTTCTCAGTTCAGGGCTCCCTTCCCTCTTCAGGGGAACCAGCCTTTGAGGCTATGCAGAGGACCTTTTCTCTTGTAGAGACTCAGTTGGTGCCTTCTCCCTCAGAACAGGAACCCCCCCTCTAGCGCTATTCTTCCTGCCTCTCCACTGGGATAGTGGATGCTGAAGCCTTAGGTGTTATAGTCATTTTCTGGTACTTCCCCAGATTATCCTCCTGAGGAGGTCCCTCAGAAAAAGTGCAAGAGGAAGCACTTTGATTTCCCCCAGGAATCAGTCGCTGAAGTTACAGATTTCATTGAGGGGGAAGGGTCCCCACGGTCACCCCCTGAATTATAGACCTCTTGAAAATTCTGAAATAGGGGTGGCTGGAAGTTCCAAAACCCATGCTCTGAGGAGTCTGTTTACCTGCAGGCATTCAGCAACCACCCATGTATTCCTGGGTGATTCTGCCCACTGATGAATGCATTCAGTTGATTTCACAATGGGCATGGAAGACTCCTAAGTCTGTCGAGCCCATCCCCAAGAGACAAAATGCTTTCCACACCCACTGACCCTTTTGGGCAAAGGGTTTTGCAGTTGATGCTATGGTCATAGCGGCCACCAGTAAAAAAGGAACTAGCTGAAGAGAGTTCCTCTGTTCATCCGCCCACACAGAGTCCCGGGCTATGTACAGATTTGGAAAGTGGATGGATTCTTCATCAACCTTCGCCGTACGGTCCTTGAATTTTTTGGCACATTTTACCAGACTCCAATGTGATCTGATAAAGGAGCCTGCAGTTCCATGTCAAGTTGCAGTGTTTTTGTACATCCTTTAACGTGGAAAGTCTTCACTGTTAACTGCTATGCAGACTGCAAAACTAGTAATTTGATCTGTTTAGCTAATTTTAAACTTTGTGAAGCACTTTACATAGGCAAGACAAATAGATTGTTGAAAGATGGCAACTTGCAGCACATCAGAGATATTAGGAATAAGAACAGCTGGAATGCATTATATGAACACATTAAAATTAATAGTAATCATTCTTTTATTTTCACAGTACTGGAAATTATTGATGTTGATATAAGGGGAGGAGATCTTGTCAACAAAACTGAAATAGCAGAGTTGAAATAGATAGTTAGTTTACAGGTGGAAACGCATCCTGGTTTGAATGGATATATTCCGTTAAAACCGGTTTTGACAGCGAGACTATTATGTCACTGACTTACTGTTGTGTTACATTTGTGATTGGCTATTCTTTTATTTTAAATATCACCTGTTTTTATTCTAGGTTATAGATCTGATGAAGCACTTTGGTGATTTTAATTTGTTTTGTTAAAGTATATGGTAACTGACGTGTTGGTCAGGTTGCATCATTCTTATGTCCTTGAATTTTATGGCATATTTTACCAGAGTCCAGTGGGATCTAATAAAGGAGTTATCAGATACTCTGGTGGGAGCTGTAGCTGAGGGAGTCCAAGAGGAAGTGGCTTCCCAGTTAGCCACCCTGGAGTCTGTGTCCAGTTAATCAATGAGGGTGATCGCACATTAAGCCGAAGGGATGTCTAGAGCAGCGGGCACAGGTGTTGCCATTAAGAGACGCACCTGGATGTGATTTTGTGAAACCATTCAAGTTTTCTTTCGTGAATGCTCCTTTTGACAGAACATCCTTGTTTGGCCTGAAAGTGAAAGAAACTTTGTCCAGGTGTGAGAAAGATGGTAAGACTCTTTCTGCAGTGGCGTATGGTTTTCCACCCCCCAAAGATCTTTTGCAAGGAACCAAGAGGAGTGGAGGAAAAATGCGATTCAAAAAATCCCAAGGGCTACTAAAGCAGAAGATGCTGCCATCACGGCAAAGATGGTCTGCAAAACCAGGGCTTCAGGGATTCCATCCCAAAGCAAGTCCTTTCAGCTCTCCTGAAGGGAGGCTCGATTGTCTTTCTGTGGAGGCAGTCGGGGGGCACTAATGCTTGCACCTAAACACCTGGATAAACATAACAGCTTCTTGGGTGCACCGGATCATATCCAGAGGTCATACCATTCCCTTTTCTCAACCTCCCCCTGTTTACAAGAAAATTCCTGATGATGTTAAGTTGTCAATCTCGCCTTCATTCTTGCTTGATGGGTTCGGAGCCGATCCTCGGCTCCGACTCGGCACTTGCTAAGCTCGAGAGTCACTTTTACCAGCGCGAGGCAGCCCCATATCCCATGATGCAAGGCGGTAAGTACCCAGATCTCGTTTGCCGCTTTGCTGATGAGGTCCTCCTTTTACCAGCTCCTGGTAAGTGATTTGCTACTTTGCTATTTTAGCCCCCTTTAATAAAAAAAACCTTTATTATTAGTTTTAATTTAGTTTTAAACATTTTCTGACAGAAAATTCCCTGTCTTTTCTTATTTTTTTTAGTCAAACTTTACCCATCCCACCCCCCCCCTGTTAGGGTGTGTGTGTGTGTTTCTAGTTATACCTTTTTGGTATATTTAATTTAATTTCTTTGACTGGTGTGTGTGTGTGTGCTTGTGTTACACCATGTCAAAAGAAAGGGTCTCAGGCTTTAAGAAGTGTGACTCGTGCTGTCAGAAGATGTCTCTGACAGACGGTCACACTTCTTGCCTGTATTGCCTGGGGCCTCTTCACCTGCAGGACTCCTGTGCTATATGTCATTCTTTCAGCCAGAGAGTCCTGCAGGAAAGAAGAAATAAATTAATACTTAGGGGCCTTCTTAAGCCGGAGGGCTCTCCGGCTAAGTCGGCTCCATCCAAGACTGCCAAGTCTTCCAAGGCCCAGGCTTCTGTGTCAAAGCCTGTGGCCTCGGCTCCGACTCGTTCTGAGTCGAGATCGGCTCCGGCTGGAGCCGATTCTGGCTTAACTAAGCCTTCGGCACCGATGGCTATCGGTGCCGGTTCTGCATCGACCACGTGTCGGCTCCGATCGGTTCCGACCACCATGTGGCTCAGGCATCGGTGTCGGCTCGATCGGCTCCGACACCGTTACTTTGTGGCTGTATCGGCTCGGCTGGAGCCGATGCATCGAGGCTACCTGTCGGCTCCGATAAGTTGTCGGCTCTGACAGGTTCAATAGTTTCATCGGTTCCGATGGCTCCTTCGAGGAAGAGGTCGAGGTCTCCTTCCTTGGAGCCGATACTTTCGGCTCGGCTTCACCTCTCCTCTCGAACGGAGCCATCGGAGCCGATCTTCAAGGTCATCCAGGCTTTCTGACCATGACTTAGAGAGTGGTCAGTAGATTACTTAAGTCACAGGCACTGGCCCAAATGTTACATAGTCCGTCTCAACAGACGACTATTGGTCCACACCCCGTTGCAGTTCCTCCTTCAACTCTACCCCAGAGCTTGGAGTTGGAGTCTTCGGGAATGGTTACTGCTACGGCTGCAGGACAGATACCCCCTTCTGTTCCTTCAGCCTCTACTCTTATCTCCTCTTCGAGACCTTCCTTAGAGGGATTCGGTGGCCGGGCTTCCATGGTCTCCTCCGAGGGGGTGAGTGGCATCGGACCCTTGTCCGAGCCCGCTCTTCCCCTTGGAGCCTCGGCCTTGGTGAGCTCGGCTCCGACATCTGCCTCTGAGACTTCCCTTTTGGTGGTCCCTGGAGTTCCTAGCTCTTCGGAACGGGTTCTCTCGGACCTGCCTGGGAGGGAAGCATTCGAGGTGATGAAGAGTGTGCTGGCCACTGGTATCAGTCAGCAGTCTGTTCCCTTAGCTCCTCCCTCTATAGTGCCTGTTGACATCTCTGCCACTTCTCTTGCTACAGGACCCAGAGATCCTCCACCTCAGGTTTCCCCATTGGGAATTTCCCCCTCTTCCGAGGATTCTCCTGATGTTTCGGGAGATCCTCCTAGGAAGAGGACTTGTAAGAGGAAACATGTAGACTCCCGAGTCTATCACTTCAGATACTGACTTTGATGTGTCAGAGGGATCCCCAAGATCCCCTCTGAGGATGTCTCCTTCTCAGACATCCTAGAACTCCTTAGACAGAGGGAAACTGGCCCACCAACAATCCCTCTGAGGATGAGTCAGTATACCTAGAGGCGTTTGGATCTCGGCCCTCCACCTCCTGGGTGTCTCCGCCTTCGACCCCTTATGCAGGTTATTGCCCGAAGGTGTGGGCAGCTCCTGACTCTGTAGAGCCAGTCCCTAGGAGGCCTTCAAAATTTATCACTGCCCGTGTGATAAGCAATTCCTCACTAAGGGTGTCCCGCTGATGCCATGGTGGTGGCTGCTGCCACCAAAAGGAACTTGCAGATCCTTCCGCCGTCCATCCTCCTAATAAGGACTCTAGGACCATGGATAGGTACGGTAAGCGGATGTTTTCCTCAGCGACCTTTGCTATGCGTTCGCTGAATTACCTATGTCACTTCACCAGACTCCAAAGGGATATCCTTAAGGAGCTAGGTGATGTTGTTCAGGATCCTACAGCTGCAGGAGCTCAGGAAAAATTGCTCCGCAGCTAGGACCCTTTAATCCCATTGCAAACCCCCCCATGCGGCTAATATCATATGCTGCTGATGGAGCAGTAGGCGCAGGTACAGGTGTGGCTCTTAGACGCCAAGCCTGGATGCGGCTATGTGACTTTGCAGATCCCTTTAAGGCGTCCTTCACAAATTCTCCCTTTGATGGGTCAGCTTTGTTTGGCCCTCAAGTGAAGGAAACTTTGACCAGGTGTGAGCAGGACGGCAAGACTCTTTCTGCGTAGGAGTCCGTTTTCCACCCCTTCTAGACCTTACCCCAAAGGACAGAAAGGTGGCAAAATGTGGTTCCATAAATCCCAAGGAGTCACGCGATTCACGTGGTCAGTTTACCCCTAGAGGCAGAGGGGTAACAACAACAGACGCCGCTCTAGAGGCAGAGGGGTCCAAAACCAGGGAAACAGAGAGCCTCTCTCTGACTAGCCCTTTCAGCATCCCTGAGATGTTGCCCGGCTGTCCCTCCTTGGAGGCAGTCGGGAAGATTATCACTGTACCCAGAAGCCTGGCATTCCCTCACTCAAGACAGATGGGTACAGTCGATCATATCCAAGGGTTACATAATTCCTTTCGAGGAAAGTCCTTTCCCTCAAATTCCCTTCCAGATGTACCACCCGGTCTAAGGGAAATTGCAGAGTTAGAAGTCTCAAAACTACTGCAAAAGGGCCATTCAGCCAGTTACAACAGACCATTCAGAGCCCGGAATCTACTCAAGGTTCTTTTTGGTCCCCAAAAAAACGGGAGACTGGAGACCAATATTGGATCTCAGCAGACTCAACAAGTCTGTGAGGAAGACAAGATTCTGAATGGTCACTCTTCAGTCAATTCTGCCCTTCTTACAGAAGGACAACTGGATGTGCTCAATAGATCTTCAGGATGCGTACTATCACATCAAAATTCACAGACGCTCCAGGAGATTTCTCCGCTTCGGCTGGGGTCCAGTCATTTCCAGTTCAGAGCCCTGCCCTTTGGTCTCACTACAGCCCCAGAGTGTTCACCAAATGCATGGCAGTGGTCACGGCTCACCTGAGACGTCAAGGATTCCAGGTGTTTCCGTATCTCGACGACTGGCTCCTGTCAGCCACCACCAGGCATCAGCTTATTCAAGCCAGGGATTACACAATAAATCTTTGTTCTCATTTGGGCATCTCGATCAACTTGAAAAGTCATCCTTATCGCCCTGCCAGTCTATTACTTTCATAGGCTCAAACTTAAACACTGTACGGATGTCAGCTACCCTTACAGATCAAAGAGTTTCAGACATTCAGACTCATGTCAGGATCATTCTAGCCAACAAGAAAGTACAGGCCAGAATGGTTCTAAAGGTATTAGGCCTCATGGCTGCGGCCATTACTCTTCTTCCCTGGCTCGCTTCTACATGCCTTCTTCAGTGGATGCTGTTCACACAGTGGTCGTACCAACAACTTCCAATGCGTCACCAGATTCTGGTGACACAGATTTGCAAAGATCATCTTGCTTGGTGGATCACATCTCCTCAGCTTCACCAAGGCAGACACTTTGTACCCCCATCCCCGATAGCCACTGTCACCACGGATGCCTCCCTGATCGGGTGGGGGGGGCATTATCAGGGCAGGATGGTTCATGGGCGTGGCAGCCGTTCGAGTACCACCTGCACATAAATGTCCTGGAGATGAGAGCAGTGCTTTTAACGTTGCAAGCCCTCAACGACTTTCTTCCCGTAGGGACAATTGCAGTCCACACAGACAACATGTCTGTAGTTTGGTATATCAACAAACAGGGCGGAACCAAGTCCTACCCCTTGTGTCGAGAAGCGCTCAGACTATGGCAATGGGCGATCTCCTCTCATCGGTTTCTGGTAGCAACGCATATCCCTGGGAAAACCAACATTGTAGCGGACAGATTGAGCAGAGCTATTCTCATGCCTCACGAGTGGTCTCTCAAGCAATCTATTGCGGAAGAGATTTTTCTGGAGTGGGGTCGTCCATGTTGCGATCTTTTTGCTACTCCCCAAAACAGCAAATGCCCAGACTTCTTCTCTCTCTTCCCTCTTCCAGGCCATCCCCCCAGAGACGCTCTGACCCAGGATTGGCCCCAGGGACTTCTTTATGCCTTCCCTCCATTTCCTCTGATCCCTCAAGTTATCCAGAAGGCAACTGTTTTGAGAGCCAAATTGATTCTCATTGCCCCTTACTGGCCTCGACAAGTTTGGTTCCCGTTCCTCCATCGTCACCTTTTGGTGCAGCCGTGGCATCTGGACCCAGTGCCAGATCTTCTGATTCACCAATCCGGTCAGCTGCACCGGTCTATCCCTTCTCTCAACCTCACAGCATGGTTGCTCCACTTCCTTCCTTAGCCAGGCTTCCTTTGATCTCTAACCCAGTTAGAGACATCATAGTAGCTTCTTTAAAATCCTCTACCAGGAGGATTTATGCAAGCAAATGGAAACGTTTCTCTTATTGGGCTAAGGCCAAGAGTATTGATCCTTTCACTGCCCCTATTCAGGCAGTCCTGGACTTCTTAGCAGAGATATTTCATGCAGGCTCCTCTTCTTCCACAGTCAGAGTTCAATTGGCTGCTATCTCGAACTTTCATGTCGGGATCGCAGATCACAATATTATGTCCCATAGGCTCTGCAGGGCTTTCTTGAAAGGAATTTTCCTGCTAAAGCCTCCGATCAGGAATCCTCCTCCTCAGTGGGATCTAAATTTAGTGCTGACATCCTTGATTCTTCCCCCCTTCGAGCCAGCTGTTTCTTGTTCCCTGAAATTTCTTTCTTGGAAAACTTTATTCCTAGTGGCTATTACATCGGCCAGGAGGGTGTCTGAACTTCAGGCTCTATCAGTTCGACCCCCCTATTTGATTTTTCACAAAGACAGAGTATCATTGAGAACTAATCCGACCTTTTTGCCTAAGGTCGCTTCAAAGACCAATTTGAATCAATCCATTGATCTCCTGTATTTTTCCCAAACTATTCAGACAGAGCCGAACAAAGACTACATTATCTTGATGTCCACCGTCAACTCAGATATTATTTGGACAGAACAAAAAAATTTAGGAAATCTGATCAACTTTTTGTTTCCTATGCAGATAATAAGAAAGGCCTTCCTGTTTCTAAAGTAACCTTGTCTAGATGGCTTTCTTGGTCATCTCTGAAATTTATCTGCTCAGGGGAAAGCAGCTGTGCTCAAAACCTAAAGCACATTCAACTAGGAGCTTAGCTACTTCTACAGCCTTTCAAGCTAGACTTCCTTTAGACACTATTTGTGCAGCGCCACTTGGGCCACTCCTCATACTTTTGTTTCCCACTACAAATTGGACTTGGCCTCCAGGGACAGAGCCAGTTTTGGCTCTACAGTCCTCAAGAGTCTGTTCCATTGAGCCACCCAGGATAGAGGTGCTAGGACGCGGTCCCATCAAGCAAGAATGAAGGCGAGATTGACAACTTAACATTAAGAAGTTATGTACCTACCATAACGTTCCATGTTAGTTGTCTTCTCGCCTTCTTTCTTGCGACCCTCCCTCCTTCCCCCAGGCCTGGACAGACCTTTCTATAAGAAATAATTATGCTGAAGACCATTCAGACCTGGTCCTTCTTCCATCCTGTAAGTTTTCTTCTTCCTTTTGGAAGTGTTTTTATGCTTGGTGCTATTGCCCTTTGTCATCAAACAAGATCTGGGTACTTACCGCCTTGCATCATGGGATATGGGGCTGCCTCGAGCTGGTAAAAGTGACTCTCGAGCTTAGCAAGTGCCGAGTCGGAGCCGAGGATCGGCTCCGAACCCATCAAGCAAGAAAGAAGGCGAGAGAAGACAACTAACATGGAACGTTATGGTAGGTACATAACTTCTTATTCCATCCAATCAGAGGGATTCAGCAGTACAAGAAATCCAAAAACTGCTGGACAAAAGAGTCATCCAGCAAGTCCTGCCAGATATAAAAGGGCAAACACTTGAGAAGGGTCCTCCACTTCTGGCTGAGAGCCAGCCATTGCTGATGTAGAGTATTGCTCTTTGGACTCACCACAGCCTCCAGGGTGTTCACCAGATGTGTGACAGTAGTAGCAACTCACTTGAGACTACATGGATTCCATGTGTTTCCATACTTGGACTACTGGCTCATAATCGCTTCGACCAAGCATCAGTTGATATCAACCAAGGACTACACCCTCAACATCTGTGCCTATGTGGGGATCACAGTAAATCTGGAAAAGTCACATTTAATGCTGGTACAGAATTTGAAATTCATAGGGGCTGTACTGAATACTCGGATAACGATAGCGTCTCTTCCCCAGAACGTCATCAGAGAATTGCGGCTCAGGTACAAAAGTTAATAGGTTTATAGGTGAGTACTAGACTAATGGACCTTGGGCCTTTACAAGCCTTAGCCATAGGATTACCCTGGCATAGTTCCCAGTGCCTGTGTAGAGTAGAGCCACTGGAGTTATCCCCAGGGTGAATTTTCTGTTTCCCATCCACTCATCACGATTTCTCTTGAAGAGGGTCAGCGAGGTGCTCTGCTTGACATGTATGGGACGTCTGTTCCATAGCATGGGCAGTCTCTGGGTTATGAGCCTGTGTCCCTCCAGCATGTTCTGTTAATTGTGATAATGAGGTTGATGTCTCTGGAGCATGTGGTGTGGGGGGATTGGGATTTCTTTAGATGAAGCATTTCTAACAGAGCTGGGTCAAACATGGTTTTGAAAGTCAAGCAGAGATCGCCTTTAAGTAGGCGATATGAGACAGAGAATAGTTGGAAGTTTTTGAGTCTGTCCATATAGGACAAGTGTTTAAGGCCTAGGATCCTCTTTGTGAGGTACTTTTGTGGCCTTTCCAGTTGTTGCAGGTGTATAGTGAGGTACATGCCAAATATGGGGCATTGTACTCTGAGTGGCCGAATGAGGGAAGAGTAGAGGGAGACGAGGACCTCTTTCTTCCTGGATGCAAAACCCTTAGTAATGAGATGTCACATAGAAGGACTTTCTGACCACAATGGAAATGTGATTAAAAGAGAGGTTGCTGTCAACCTGTGTTCCCAGATCTCGTATAACCATACCTCTCAACCTCCAGATCAGAGAATCAGGGACAAAGGACCTTAAAATCAGGGACACCTCATTAACATAAGATATGCATATTTAAATAAGTGCATTAATGGACATGCCCACCATTCATTCATTTACACAAAGACAGGGCATCATTTTAAGCATTTTTTATTAGAGAATTATATACATTGACACGTCAAAATAGAGGATTATTCATGTTTTTCATGAAAACTGTATAAAAATTAGTCAGACATGTTCAGCCCCCCTCACAAATACCCTTACAAAAACGGTGCTTATATGGAAGAGAAGCAATACATGAAATAAGGCAAGTACATTCAGACTACTGATTCAACTTCAGCATCTTGGCAGGCAGAGGTAGTTTCTGCAGCTGATGCCGTGGAGGAATGTTCTTTGTTGTAAGCAGCTGTTGCTTTCCTTGCTGCTTCCAACATGTCCTTAGGATGTTTTACACAGTAGCAGTCATTGTCCTTAGGATGTTTCACACAGTAACAGTCATTGTCCTTAGGATGTTTCACACAGTAACAGTCATTGTCCTTAGGATGTTTTACACAGTAACAGTCATTGTCCTTAGGATGTTTCACACAGTAACAGTCATTGTCCTTAGGATGTTTCACACAGTAACAGTCAGTGTCCTTAGGATGTTTTACACAGTAGCAGTCGTTGTCCTTAGGATGTTTCACACAGTAGCAGTCGTTGTCCTTAGGATGTTTTACACAGTAACAGTCATTGTCCTTAGGATGTTTCACACAGTAACAGTCATTGTCCTTGGGATGTTTTACACAGTAGCAGTCATTGTCCTTAGGATGTTTCACAGAGTAACAGTCATTGTCCTTAGGATGTTTCACACAGTAACAGTCAGTGTCCTTAGGATGTTTTACACAGTAGCAGTCAGTGTCCTTAGGATGTTTTACACAGTAACAGTCATTGTCCTTAGGATGTTTTACACAGTAGCAGTCGTTGTCCTTAGGATGTTTTACACAGTAGCAGTCATTGTCGTTAGGATGTTTCACACAGTAACAGTCATTGTCCTTAGGATGTTTTACACAGTAGCAGTCGTTGTCCTTAGGATGCTTCACACAGTAACAGTCATTGTCCTTGGGATGTTTCACACAGTAACAGTCATTGTCCTTGGGATGTTTTACACAGTAACAGTCATTGTCCTTGGGATGTTTTACACAGTAGCAGTCGTTGTCCTTAGGATGTTTCACACAGTAACAGTCATTGTTCTTAGGATGTTTTACACAGTAGCAGTCGTTGTCCTTAGGATGTTTTACACAGTAACAGTCATTGTCCTTAGGATGTTTTACACAGTAACAGTAATTGTCCTTAGGATGTTTCACACAGTAGCAGTCATTGTCCTTAGGATGTTTTACACAGTAGCAGTCATTGTCCTTAGGATGTTTTAAACAGTAGCAGTCGTTGTCCTCGTTCATCTTTATTGCTAATAAAGAGTTTAATGTTTTTGGGCCAAGTGACTGAGCTCAGTTTTTACTTTGCGAACCATGCTGAATGCCCGTTCTGCTTCACTGTTTGAGTGTGGCAAACAGAGAACACATCTCATTAACGTTTGAAAAGTTGGGAGGTCTTGTACTGGAGGGCTCCCAAGCACCATCGACCAGTACTTTAAAAAATTAGATATCACATCCATATTGACCAGTCATTCATCTGATATACTGAAAACTCATCTATCAGTTTGCATCGCTCCACTCGTGAGCTACAAAAACTGAGACGAATGCCAATATCTGCTATCACAGTTGAAGAAAGCTGCAGTTTCATGGATGGATCCAATAAACTGGCCATGTTCTGCAGCAAAGGGATCTTTTGCAGGGAAATGCTTTTTCATTTTTAATAGCACTGCAGAATAAAATTGTTTTGCTCTCTTGAATAGCGTCTGCTCCACTGTAGTACCCCTGATATCCGAATTTTCATCCAAATATGCTTCGGCATCAGGACCAATACGAATTTCAACATCTTCTAAAATGTTGTCCTGCACTTCAAGAATTGCATCAGTACTACTTATATTGCCCAAAAACTGCCTTGCAATTGGTGGTTACATTACCCTACTGGCATATGCCTGCAGTACTTTGTGGATCTCATTATGCAATGTGAGCAATTTGCTTTCCCTGCTTTGCATTAGCATATTGAATTTATGCAGTGGTTCAATGGCATACTGCAGGAAGAATGCCAGCTTGATGTCATGGCTCTGCAGTCTGTCAGCTATTAGATCCACTTTACAGACTGTGGTTCATATGACAAGAAGTATGATCTTAGGATGGGTCACAAAGCAAGCATTTTTTTATGACTTTTGCCAAACTCAGCCATTGAGTGGGGGGCATACCTGATAATTTTGAGAGGTTCAATATCCACAAACAGTGCAAATTCCTTCAATTTCTGCTGACGCTGTGCACTGCTGGAAAAGTGACAGTAAATGTCAGATATCAATTCCTCTACAGGTACAGCCATTGCCTTTACACCAGATTTGATACATAAATCTGCAATGTGGCACAAACAGCCCATACTGAAAATATGTGGATTAACCTCTTTTAATCTGGATAGCACCGAGTTCTGCTTGCCAAGCATGGATGCAGCATTGTCTAATGAATAAGCCACCATGTTGGTCACAGGAATGTCAAACTTGCTCAGAGTCTCCATTACACAGTCATACATGGCTTGGCCAGTTCCACTGATACAATCAGGCATATCAAGGAATCTTACAACATTTTTACCAGTGGCATGGTAAAAACAAACAAGTAAAATCACAAACAACTTGTCATCCCCCATTTCTGTACTTTGGTCAAGGTACAAACAGTATGGCACTTTCTAACAAGCTTGTGCAACATTCTGCTGATACTTAGGCCCCATTACATCTCTCAAAATGTAAGCAGCCTTTGTTGGTCCACAGGTCATTTTTTGTACCACGTCTGGATCCATGCAGTACCTCTTCATGTACTTCAGGAAATGGTCCCCAGTCATAAATGGCAAGTTGTGTTCAGCAAGTAGGCCCATAAAGGCTACTTCAGCCTCCAGAACTTTAGCATTGGTTTGCTGAGTGGCAAACATTTCTGTCACCTTCCTCCCAGTCGAATGCTTGGTGCTCATCTTGTGCTTCACAGTGTCCATATGCCGCTGCAAATCATTCCTCCTTCCATGTCCGACATTAATATTAGTAGCACAAGTCTTGCAAAATGCATAGCCTGGACCACGCCTGCTTTCCATTACCCAGACAAAGGTAACCTTCCAGCTACTTTGGAATGTGGTCATTCGCTTCTTCTTTTCAGAGGCAGCATCTTCAGAGAAGAAAAAAGGGGGGGTGTAATTAGAAGGCTTCAGGGTAATTCACAGGTTTGCCGTGACGCTACACTTTTACTTACAGTAAACAAAGCTGGTATGATGGCAAACAGTAGTCAAAAAAATCCTTACCCTTCTGAGTTGTTGCACTATAACAGTGCAAGAAACTTTGCATTGCACCACCTTCAATTGTGGCTTGTACCATGCTGTTCTGTGATTCAGCCATGCCTTTGCTTTTGAAGAAAACTAATGATTCAGATAAAAGATGAGAATGCAATCCAGGAACCTCTAAATGTGTGTGCAACTCAGTAAGAGTGAGTAATACACAGCACCGCACATACTCATGCGAGTAAGCATTATTGGAAATCAATAATGTATCCAGGAAAAAATATTCAAAATAACTCAATGCATCCAAGAAAAAAATTATTGCAAATAATTCATAACGTATCCAGGAAAATGTCATTACTGTAAATGACTATGGATCGAAGGAAAAAGACATTACTGCACATAATTCAAAATGCACCCAAGGTAATAAAATGCATCCAAGAAAAAAATTATTGCAAATAATTCACAACATATCCAGGAAAATGTCATTACTGCAAATGACTATGGATCCAAGGAAAAAGACATTACTGCACATAATTCAAAAAGCACCCAAGGTAATTGTTGCAAATGATTCATAACATGTCTAAGAAAATGCTTACTGCAAATGACTCATGAGACCCAAGAGAAAGGTCATTACTGCAAATGTTTCATAACATTTTCAAGAGAAAGCTCATTATTGCAAATGATTCATAACATATGTAAGAACATGCTTATTGCAAATGATTCATAAGAGGCCAAAGAGAAAGCTCATTACTGCAAATGATTCAAAATGCACACAGGAAGTGCAGACAAGGAGCATGTTATAAAACTGAAATCATGGATACGATTCTGCAGAGCGTCAACCTAGTTCTTATTGCAAGAAATCAGGGCGCTCCTGTGAATCAATTCAGAACCTATATTACTGTGCCAGTTCCGCCAGCAACTGTGTCCATACTTCAACTGTCCAGACGTTCATAGAATTTCCAAATGTTTACCCCATACCTTTGGTCTGTTCCTCTTAAAAGTTGTGGTTTGCATGACTTTTGTGGCTAATCAGTGAGGACTGAATTCACTAAATAATGGCAACCATTTCAGTTTCATATTCTAGCAACTTTATAATTTCATAAGAGCAATACTTAAAATTTGTCACTCCCCCTCCATTATTTTTTTTATTTGACTAGTTGTTTTCAATATGAAATAACTTTTAGAAGCAATAAATAACCTTGCTAGAGAAGTCACGGGAGTATATCCTGTTAATAGTACATGACAAATAGTCCCAAAGCTTATTTTGTTTGCTTTATCCAGTTGGTGGCCACAGCCCCACTGTCAGCAGAGTTTAAAATATAGAGACCGTAACCAGAGGTTGATCAAGAGTTTTTCAACAAGTCCATCATGACACTAGCAAATTAGTAATCCATTGTTCACTAAAACTGCTAGATAAGATCCAATATTTTTTCGGCAACAAGGTAAGCAAGTCACCTGAAAAAATGTCATTGAGAAAGGGCATGATTCTTCACTGTAAAGCATCATTCAATGTACTGTTATCCTTACAGTAAGCTGTTCATATTTTCTGACTACCACAATCACCACAGAAAATGTGACTAAGCATAGTTAAAAATAAACAAAAATAAAACAAAACATTTGAAAAGTAAAGAAAAATAAAACATAGATGTCAAAAGACTAAATCTATAATAAAGCTCAAAACACTAAAATGCAGTGGAGGAGGGAAACAAACAGCTCTGTGATATCACTACCAGAAGTCAGAAACAACAATGCTTTTAGTGAGCAGCCTGTGATTAAAAATAAAACACATTAAAACCCTAATTAGTCTACATCTGCTAGGATAAACTGTATGCTGAAGTCCCAAAAATCATAAATATTTGCAGACCAATAATTTTTAATTTATGATTAAAGGGCTGCTTTTTAGGTTGGCATTTTCAAATTCTGTTGTTATTGACTGTTCTACACAGTATAAAAAATATTTACACACTGCCTGACCAGCAGTACCAATCACAGACCCATGGTACATCACTTTTCCACAAAGCCACAATTTGCTCCATGGGCATGTGCAAAAATGAGGACTACATCTTTGATAGCTACCAGCCATTAGACAGTAGCAGGGCAGAAGCCAGTTTCATCCAGCAGCTGTCATCACCCACTGAGGCAGTTTTACATTTGTACTGTTTCATTCATTGTTTCAGCTTATCTTAAGTCTGATTCTTCAAGATCCAGTCATGACAGTTTCAGGCACTGCACTGTACCAAAAAGAGCTACCTCTCACATCTCCTTTGCCCTGCTGTGTGTCATACCCTATGTAAAGAATGGGAGTGAAGCAGTGAGTTCTCCATGCCACCCATTTAGAGTGCAAATCTAATTGGCTGCGCTTATCTGTGGTGAGGACTGCAGTCTAACAGCACTAAAGGTGGGCAGTGTTCTTGTTACTAAGGAAGCATTTTAAAGCGTGCCCACTGACAGGTATAATGGGTAGTTGGCTTGGCTTAGGGGCACATGCACTACTACATTCATCTTAAGCTGTACTGCTGTAAACTCTGTGCCATGTTCAGTCATGATGTTGTACCTTTGGCTTTGGCCTTCAACAGGGGGTCACCTGAATGCGGAACAGGCACCTTAAAATTCAGTAGTAAAGGCAGGTGAATGAATCTACAGTTCATACTCTCCACGTGAGCATCCATCAGTTCAGGTCTTCCTACTACAACTGGATATTAGTGGTGTAGACAGACGTACACTATACCTTTGCATTAGCTGACCTGTTAACAACTGAGGTCAGTTTTGTGAAGCTTTTGTTCCTCTCCTTTTGGAAACTGGCTTCAGAACGTCATACCAAAGCACTTGTGTTATAGGCCTGTGTGTTCACTAGTCTGTGGTATGTGAGTATGCTGCATCATAGGTTCATAGGTTCATAGGTTCATACTAGGCTATCTGCCCGAGGGCATTTACAAGCCTAGCCCATCGTTTTGTGGCTTAGGCCACCCCTTTAGTATGGGGAACTATACCCATTATTTTTCTGTGCCTCTGTCGAGCAGTGACACTGAGGTAATCCCTGGGGTATATCTGCGATCTCCCATCCATTGGTCAAGATTTCTCTTGAACAAGGCCAGCGAGGTACTCTGCCTCACATGGATTTTGTTCCACAGCATAGAGTCTTTGGGTGATGAATCTATCCCTCCAGCACGTCCTATTAATAGCCGTGTCAAGGTTTAAGTCTCCGCCTTGTGGCTCTGATGGATCTAGATTTTTGAGGTGAAGCATATTCATCAAATCTGGGTTTGACATGGCCTTGTATGTTAGGCAAAGGTCACCTCTGAGCAGCGATACTGAATAGAGCTGGAGTTCTTTCAGTCGGGCAGCATAGGACAGATTTTTGAGACCCTTTATCCTTTTGGTGAGGAACTTTGTGGCCTCTCCAGCTGCTGCAAGTGTCGGGTCAGATACATTCAATGGGGCATTGTACTCAATCATTGGTCTGATGAGTGATGAGTAAAGGGAGACTATGACCTCCCTTGATCTAGATGAGAATCCCTTCATGATATGGTGGGCAATGTAGAAGGTCTTCCTAACTACTTTAGCTACATGGGTGTCGAATGACAGACTACTATCAACCTGGGTCCCCAGGTCCCTGATAACTTCTTCTGTGCTCAGTGGATTGCCACCTATTTGGTAGCTAGGGTAACCTTGTTTTTCCCAAGGGTATGACTATGCATTTTTGGCATTTAACTTTAGGCCGTGGCTCTGGCACCAGTTATCCGTTTCTGTGAGACCCTTCTGAAGGATATCTGTGTCAGATGTGGTTTGCAGTCATCTGCAAACTTTGTCAGCCATAACCCTCCTGTGTTTGCTTGTACTGAAAGTAGATGCCAAACAAGAGTGGGCCCAGGACTGAGCCCTGTGGGACACCACTTGTGACAGGCTTTGAGTCTGACATGGCTCTGACCCTGTGGGTTCTGTCACTCAGCCAGTTTGCAACCCATCTTGTGATGTATGGGTTGACATTTAAGCTGATGAGTTTTTCAATGATACCCTAATGGGGTATTGTATCAAGGCCTTAGCCAGATCGAGGTAGGCTGTATGGACTGCCTTTCCTCATCAATGGCTTTGGTGACTGTTTCAAAAGTCAACCAAGTTTAAAAGGCATGATCTGCCTTTGACAAAGCCAAACTGGGTTGGATCCAAAGTCTGCAAATTCTATGTCTTTATTTATGAGGTCCATTATGATCCTCTCCATGGCTTTGCAGATAAGGCTTGTCAAGCTAATGGGCGGTAATTTCAGGTCGGTGGAGGCACCGCCTTTGTGTGAGAAAGTACCACAGTTGCAGTGCGCCACCTGGGTAATGCATCCAGAGGTAAGACTTTGATTAAACAGCTGTCCTAGCTGTGGGTTTAATTCCTCATTGAGTTCATGGAGGACACCATCAGGTCCCATGGATGCTGTGTTTTGCTTTGGAGAGAGCAGTTCTCACTTGGGCGCTGGAGATGTTTGGGGGCTGCAATCGCTTGGTATAGATATCTCTCCTTTGGGGGGGGAGAAGTTTGCACTGAACCTGTCAGCCAGTATGTTGGCAATGTCTGTAGGATCAGTAATCTTCACATCATTTTGAACTAGCTCTGAGCATATCTGGGAGTTTCCTCCCAGGTTTCTAACATAGCTAAAGAAGGCCTTATGATTGTCTTTTGAGTCTTTAGCTATTTTTCTCGAAATTTGCTTTGGATGATTTTATGAGAGCTCTTAGTTTTTACTTATAGTGATCAAGGGTGTCTTACCTTTTAAGGATTTTGCTCTATCTTGTAGTAGCTTCCTCCTTTTGTTGTAGAGTTTGTTTATGGCTGGGGTCCACCAGACTGGATGCTTGCCTTTGGTACAAAGAGTCTTTGTTTTGCTTGGGATTGCCTTATCCATGCAGTCCTGCAGGTGCTGGTAGAAGGCATTTGTAAGTGATTCAGCGGCTTGAGTACTGTTTTCCGCCGGCTCGGGGGCCTTAAAGGAGACCACACTAGTCTTTAGAAGTGTGAAGTCGGCTTTTGAGAAGTTCTTTACTGTGGTCTTTTTTATTTCAGGTGGGGGTGGGATGAGGACCTCCAGCGAGATTAGTTTGTGGTCTGATCTCACCAGTGAGGGGTACACCTCCGGTGTTGAACATTGTGCTCCCATGTTCGTGATGATGAGATCAAGTATGTTATCTCCTCTTGTGGGGATGGTGACTAGTACTGGACATGCAGAAAGTACAGCTGTGGTGGTGGTCCAATTAATGTCATGATCTGAATGACGACAAATAAGGGGGAGGGAAGAAAAATACACTAACAGTAATTGTGCTTTATAGAAGCAATGTCTGAAAAGTAAAAGCAGAAGGCTATGTGTCCCTCCAATAATGCATTTAATTGCAAAAGTGGCAGAACAATTTTTACATGATACTCCAAGATAGTTATACATATAGTGCCACCATACCTCTCAACTGTACAGATTTTCTTAGTATGTCCATATTTTTGCCTCATACTTTTAGCCTGTTTCTCATAAAATTGTTGTTTTCTGGAAAATCACTGAGGATCAAAGTCAGAAAATAATGGTGGCCATTTGAGATTCAGACTTCATACCTTTCAGAAAATTCATGCTAATGCAAAACCTATTATTCTATCAACTTTCAAAGTTTAAAAGAGCAATATTTAAAAAGTGTCCCTATTTTTGGGCCTTTGCACCCCCCCCCCATTGTTCATGGCTTTGTCCAGATTTCTTGCTCTAAGAGGTTGAGAGAAATGAGTGCCACTGGTGGGATAAAGATAGCATCTGCTGCTATCCTATAACATTTTGCTTATCCTTCTATAGCTATGTCATATGACTGGCCTTCTGAGAGGATTAAAATATTACCCCACATTTTACAAACAGCACAACATACATTTTAAACTAGTAGAAGCACATATTCTACAAGTACAAAACTTCAAATGGAATGTGTAATGCACTTGATGTAAAATTAAAACATATTAAAGTCTGAACCTATGAACACAGCATAATATTAACAGGACTGCCGGATGAGTTACTGGACATAGTGTTTTCACTTGATCTTCCTCTTTGTTGGGCAATTCCATTCCCTTCCAAAAGTACTTGAAAAAATCCTTTGCAAACAATTGCATACCAGCAGCTATGGTCTACTGTCAGACATGCAACACGGCTTCAGAAATGCCTTTAGCAGTGCAACTGCCCCTCTGACAGTTACTGACTCCATCTATAGAAATATTAAGGAAGGGCTCATTACAGCTGGAATATTCATGGATAAGACAAGGGCATGTGAAACCATAAACTACAACTTAGTTATCACCAAACTGAAGCATTTTAACTTTGGTCAAAATAAAATGAATCGTTTTCGAGTTACTACAAACATGTCCATTCTAACAACCAACTTTCATCTTTGGGCACCCTTAATACTGATGTCCCTCAAGGTTCCATCTTGGTCCCTTACTGTTGTCTCTTTTCATTAAGGATCTTATCGACGACCTCCCTGAATTAAATCCCACAGTGTACTCTCATGATATACTCTTTTTTCCATGCCAATATATGTACCTCTGATCTTCAAAATAAACTCTAGTAACTCTTCTCTGAACTTTGCTGAAGGGCTGAATCCAGTAAACTAATGACCAACCACATAAAGGTGATGCTCTTGCCCTCCTCTTCCCTCAACTACCAGGCATTAACACTGCAGACTACTATTCCAGTATTTACCCCATCAGTAACCGAATACAATTACCTTTATTAAATTTGAGTTTCTGTCATGGGTGCACATACAGTAACAGAAAAGAAAATAAGCCATAACAACATTTCCATTATGTTTTCATGCAGTATGCACATATATATATATATATATATATATATATATATATATATATATATATATATATATATGGGTTGCGTCAGGAAGGGCATCCGGCGTAAAACTTCTGCCAAAAATTACTGATGCGGAGAACTTTTCATAATTGCATACCGGATCGGTCGAGGCCCGGGTTAACAACGACCGCCACCAGTACTGTTAGCCAACAGGGTGCTGGCGGAAATTGGGCTACTGTTGGCCGAAGGAGAAGAGGAGGGCAAAGGCGTGCCCGAAGGCAGGAAGATAGGAGGAAGGTTAGGAGTGTAGCAGTGAGGGTAGGAACTTTGAATGTTGGCAGTATGACTGGTATAGGAAGAGAGCTAGCTGATATGATGGAGAGAAGGAAGGTTGATATATTGTGTGTGCAAGAGACCAGATGGAAGGGAAGTAAGGCCAGGTGTTTAGGAAACGGGTTCAAATTGTTTTATCATGGTGTGGATGGCAGGAGAAATGGGGTAGGGGTTATACTAAAGGAACAATATGTCAAGAGTGTTTTAGACGTGAAGAGAGTGTCTGACCGAGTGATGTTTATGAAGCTCGAAATTGATGGTGTAATGATGAATGTTGTTAGTGCATATGCTCCTCAAGTTGGGTGTGCGATGGAAGAGAAAGAGAAATTTTGGAGTGAGTTGGATGAAGTTGTGGTGAGTGTACCCAAGGGTGAGAGACTAGTGATTGGAGCGGACTTTAATGGGCATGTTGGTGAAGTGAACAGAGGGATGAGGAAGTGATGGGTAGGTATGGTGTTAAGGAGAGGAATGCAGAAGGTCAGATGATTGTGGATTTTATGAAAAGGATGGAGATGGCTGTGGTGAATACGTATTTTAAGAAGAGGGTGGAGCATAGGGTGGGGTACAAGAGTGGAGGAAGATGCTCACAAGTTGATTATATACTATGTAGGAGGGCCAGTCTTAAGGAGATTGGAGACTGTAAGGTGGTGGCAGGGGAAAGTGTAGTTAAGCAGCATAGATTGGTGGTATGTAGAATGACGTTGGTGATCAAGAAGAGGAGGAGGAATGTGAAAGCTGTGCCAAGGATTAAATGGTGGAAGTTAAAAAAGGGTGATTGTGAAGTGGAGTTTAGGGAAGAGTTAAGACAGGCACTGGGAGGCAGTGGAGAGTTACCGAATAGCTGGGTAACTACAGCAGAACTAGTAAGGGTGACTGCTAGAAAGGTGCTTGGTGTGACATCTGGACAGAGGAAGGAGGACAAGGAGACCTGGTGGTGGAATGCGGAAGTACAGGAGAGTATACAGAGGAAGAGGCTGGCGAAGAAGAAGTGGGATTGTCAAAGAGATGAAGAAAGTAGACATGAGTATAAGGAGATGAGGCATGGCAAAGAGAGGTGGCGAAAGCTAAGGATAGGGCATATGGAGAGTTGTATGAGAGATTGGACACTAAAGAGGGAGAAAAGGACCTGTACCAATTAGCTAGACAGAGGGACAGAGCTGGGAAAGATGTGCAGCATGTAAGGGTGATAAAGGATAGTGAGGGAAAGGTACTCACAAGAGAGGAGAGTGTGTTGAGTAGATGGAAAGAGTATTTTGAGAGGCTGATGAATGAAGAGAATGAGAGAGAGAGAAGGTTGGATGATGTGGGGATAGTGAATCAGGAAGTGAAACAGATTAGCAAGGAGGAAGTAAGGGCAGCTATGAAGAGGATGAAGAATGGAAAGGCTGTTGGCCCAGATGACATACCAATGGAAGCATGGAGGTGCTTAGGAGAAATGGCAGTGGAATTTCTAACTAGATTGTTTAATGAAATTTTGGAAAGTCAGAGGATGCCTGAGGAGTGGAGAAAAAGTGTTTTGGTACCTATCTTTAAGAATAAGGGTGATGTGCAGAGCTGCAGTAACTACAGAGGGATAAAACTGATTAGTCACAGCTTGAAGTTATGGGAAAGAGTAGTGGAAGCAAGGTTAAGAAGGTAGGTGATGATTAGTGATCAGCAGTATGGTTTCATGCCAGGAAAGAGCACTACAGATGCAATGTTTGCTCTGAGACTGTTGATGGAGAAATACAGAGAAGGTCAGAAGGAGTTGCATTGTGTCTTTGTAGACTTGGAGAAAGCATATGACAGGGTGCCTAGAGAAGAGTTGTGGTATTGTATGAGGAAGTCGGGAGTGGCAGAGAAGTGCGTAAGTGTGGTACAGGATATGTGCGAGGGTAGTGTGACAGTGGTGAGGACTGCAGTGGGAGTGACAGATCCGTTTAAGGTGGAGGTGGGATTACATCAAGGATCAGCTCTGAGTCCTTTCTTATTTGCAGTGGTGATGGACAGGTTGACAGATGAGATCAGACAGGAGGCCCGTGGACTATGATGTTTGCAGATGACATTGTGATCTGTAGTGAGAGTAGGAATCAGGTTGAGGAGACTCTGGAGAGGTGGAGATATGCTCTAGAGAGCAGAGGAATGAGGGTCAGCAGGGCTAAGACAGAATATATGTGTGTAAATGAGAGGGAGGGTAGAGGAATGGTGAGGATGCAGGGAGTAGAGTTGGTAAAGGTGGACGAGTTTAAGTACTTGGGATCAACAGTTCAGAGTAATGGTGAATGTGGAAGAGAGGTGAAGAAGAGAGTACAGGCAGGGTGGAATGGGTGGAGAAGAGTGTCAGGAGTGATTTGTGACAGGCGGGTATCCGTAAGAGTGAAAGGAAGGTCTACAAGAGTGTAGTGAGACCAGCTATGTTATATGGGTTGGAGACAGTGGCATTGACAAAAGGCAGGAGTCAGAGCTGGATGTGGCAGAGTTAAAGATGTTAAGATTTGCAATCGGTGTGACTAGGATGGATAGGATTAGGAATCGGTATATTAGAGGGTCAGCTCATGTTGGACAGTTTGGAGACAAAGCAAGAGAGCGAGATTGCGTTGGTTTGGACATGTGCTGAGGAGGGATGATGGGTATATTGGGAAAAAGATGCTAAGGATGGAGCTGCCAGGTAAGAGGAATAGAGGAAGGCCTAAGATAAGGTTTATGGACGTGGTGAGAGAGGACATGCAGGCGGTTGGTGTGACAGAGCAAGATGCAGAGGATAGGAAGAAATGGAAAGAGATGATCCGCTGTGGCGACCCCTAACGGGAAAAGCCGAAAGAGAATGATGATGCACATATATATATATATATATATATATATATATATATATATATTAATTTTTTCATTCATTCCAATGCTATATAAATTGCTCAATTCCTGCCTTCATATAAATTTCACTCTTCCTCCTCATGAACATCATTCTGTATATAGTGTTCCCACAAATTCCACTTATTTCTACGTAGTTTGCTCCATCCCTTTTTTAAAGATCCCCATCTCTAGTTCTTTTATCTCTTTTACAATATTCCATACATCAGTAATGGTAGACTTTACATTTTGACCTTTACATTGTAGTAACTGCTGCTTTGACAGCCAGTAGCATTAAACTTAGTAAAACCAAAATATGTCTAGGAAATTCAGATTCTATATCTCATCCAAAAAATCATTTCTTTAGTTACGATCATTTGCTTTCCCAATATTTCTGATAAAGTACTCAGTACGGATTTTTTTTAAATCTGCCAACTCTTTATAGTCCCAAAAACATATTTCCAATTAATTTTCTTTCCCATCACAGTTCTAACATTTGCAGTCTACCAGAGGAAAAAGTCTGTTTTGGGGTGTAAACATACCATTGCAAACACACCAAGGTCTTATTCTTCATTTGTCACTATCCTTAATCACAGACATTGATATCATAGTTAATAAAATACTCTCCCAACTTAAATTCTGCTATGAAATCTTACATTTACCCTTGCCGTCTGCCCCAAGTTTCACATCTACTTTTTCCATCTACCCGCATTCATCTTACGAAAATATTCACCTCCCTGAACTTGAATATGGGTTCTCTTTACTAATCTTTTACTCTGTCTCTAATACCTATACACAACCAGATGGTACCTATACTATCATCCTCTTAGACATACAGAAACTGATGTCACTGATCTGACCACAGACCTCCCGGGAACAATTCCAAACCCTACAGGCACGAAAAACAGAAATGATGAACCACTGGCATCACGGCAAGGCAAGCTGGAGCTCTAAAATTCCCCCTCTGCTCTCAGTGTCCCTCTCGAAGTCTCGACTCTCGATCAAAGATGAATTATTAGCTAGCTCTTCTCTAGGCTGCGCAAAAAACGGCCGCACGATATTCCTTCCTTCTATTCAAGTAGCACGCCATGCTCACTCAATCCCCAGAGATTGGTAGTCTTCCACCATCCATCAATGCTGTTAATATGCAGACTGAGTGGACCTAATTGAGCCCTCCATCCACCAGATCCGCTGTAGCCACATAATTTCCCAACTTCCACTTCCGCATACAAAAACGTTCGAGGCGCATGCTGGCTGGCTGCATGCAAAACAGGTGCAGTAAAGCAACGCTCTGATTGACTGAGATGTCTGCAGCCAGAACAGAGCGTGCTTTACTGTAGATCTCTGGTGTACTTGCACCCAAACCGGTCACTCGGGAAAGTAAGCTTATTTAAGCTTAAAAATGGGTGCTCCCGGTTAATTCAGGACGATTGAGAGCTATGCTTATAACGCCTTCTGTGTTCAGTGGACTACCATCAAAGTGGTAATTCATGGGAACCGGGTTTTTCCCAAAGGGGATGATGACACATTTTTTGGCATTGAGCTTAAGGCCATGGTTCTGACACCAGTCGTTGGTCTCAGTGAGGCCATTCTGTACAATGTCAACCACTTGGGGAGTTAATAATAACTCTCAACTTGCAATAGTCTGCAAACTTTGTCAGCCAGAGTCCCTTCTTGTTGGCCTGGACTTCAGAGAAGTAGACACCAAATGGGAGAGGACCCAGGCTGAACCCTCTGGGACTCCACTCGTGACTAGTCGGCCATCTGACTTGGAGTCAGCTACATTTCACACTGTGGGTTCTATCTGTGAGCCAGTTTGAACCCATCTAGTGCTGTAGGGGTTGATGCCAAGCTTAGTGAGTTTTTCTATGATTCCTGAGTGGGGAATGGTATCAAAAGCCTTGGCCACATCAAGGTAGGCTGTATGAACCACCTTGCCTTCATCCACAGCTTTGGTGACTGACTCAAAGAAGTCGACCAAGTTGAGCAGGCATGATCTACCCTTCACAAAACCAAACTTTGTGGGATCCAGAGTTTGGTGATTCCCTATAGCCTTGTTTATTAGGTCTATGATGATGCGTTCCATAGCTTTGCATATCAGACTCGTCAGGCTAATGGGGTGATAGTTCCCAGGGTCTGTAGTCATTCCTCCTTTGTGGAGAGGGATGACTGTAGCAGTGCACCATTCAGTAGGGACAAAGCCTGAGGTGAGGCTGTGATTGAACAGGGCACACAGGTGAGGTCCCTGTTCACTCTTTAGTTCATGTAGAACCACAACCAGGGATATTGTCAAGTCCCTTAGAAGCTGTATTCTTGGCCTTGGACAGTGCTGTTTTAACTTGTGCAGCAGTAATACTGGGTGCCTGGCAGTCTACTGGTATTGCGATTGGTCCTTGGTGGTGGGTAAAGTTGACACTGCATCTCTCGGCCAGTATACTGCCAGTATCTGTTGGCTTGGTATAAGAGGTACCATTGTGCAGTAGCTCAGAGCAACTCTGGGTATTGCCATGGAGCTTCTTTACATAATTATAGAAGGCCTTGTGGTTGTCTTTACTATCTGCTGCAATTCTGTTTTCATAGCTAGCTTTAGAGGATTTGATGAGGGATCTCAACTTTTTGTTGAGGCTGATAAGGGAGTTTTTCCAGTCTTGGGACTTCACCTTATTCTGCATCAGTGGTTGATTATCAGGATCAACTAATCCACAAAAAGAAGGTTCCAGCACATTTAATCTTACGAGCTATAGGATCTATGGCAACTTCTATAACTCTAGTTCCTTAGCTAGGTTACATATGAGAATTCTGCATGGCTGCTAGCATCCCAGTGGTCTGTACTTCATCACCCGTTGCCAGAACAAGTCCTGATCACCAACCACTGGAAAATGAATAATTTTGGTGAATGCATTCTGATCAAGTTCTCCACGGTCGTCCTTTTGTTTTCCTAGACCCATGGCCATAGTGACCACAGATGCCTCCCAGATTGGGGGGGTGGGCATTTTCTGGCCAAGACTGTCCAAGGCACTTGGCCCCAATTAGAGGCCAACTTGTACATCAGTGTCCAAGAGAGGAGTCGTGCTTCTTGAGTTGCAGGCCTTTCAGACAGCTCTTTCTCAGGAAACTATTGCAATTCAAATGGTCAATATGTCAGTGGTTTGGTACATCAACAAGCAGGGAGGAACCAAGTCTTATCCCTTTTGTCGAGTAACCTTCAGTGTGTGGCAGTGGGCTATCTCTTCTAACCACTTTCTTATAGCATTGCACATTCTTAGGAGTTCCAGTGTGATTGTGGACAAGCTGAGCAGATGCATCCTTCAGCCTCATGAGTGGCCTCTCAATCAAAAAGTGGCAAAGATGATTTTCCACCTTTGGGGTCAACCTTGCTGTGATCTGTTAACATCTCCCCTAAACAAGTGCAGCAATTACTTCGCCCTAATTCCCCCTCCAAGAAAGTCACCCAGAGACACTGTCCTCCATGACTGGTCCCCCATTCTCCTGTATGCCTTACCCCCAATACCTCTAATTCCCAAGTTTTTACAGAAAGCATTCACGTTGAACAGCACAGTAATCCTCATTGCTTCCTATTGGCCTCAACAGGTTTGGTTCCCCTTTCTTTGGCCATATCTAATTCAACAACCCTTACTTCTGGACCCAGTGGCAGATCTTTTGTCACATCCAGATGGTCTTGTTCATGCAAATATTTTGAACCTCAGGCTAACTGCATGGTTCCTCCAGTTCCATTAATTGCTAGGCATTCTAGTATTTCTTCTGTAGTACGCCACATCCTTTTATCAGTGCACAAACCTGACGCTCGAAAACTGAGCAACAGTAAGTGGAAGAGATATACTATTTGAGCTCTTGAAAAGCAGATAGATCCCTTTTCAGCTTCCATAGAATATGTCCTAGATTTTTTTTAGCTACTCTGTTTAACACTGGAGCTTCTCCCTCCACCATCAAACTGCAATTAGCTGCCATCTCCAATTTTCACAGTGGCTTGGTTGAACATGTATGTATGTTCTTTAGCCTCTCATAATCTCTAAATCATTCCTCAGAAGCACTCTTCTGTTAAAGCCCCTATTCAAAGATCTGACTTCTCCTTGGGATTTGAACCTAGTACTTCAAGCAGTGATGCACTCTTCTTTTGAACCCTCTGCGGAATGTGATCTGAAGTTTTTATCTTGGAAGACACACTTTCTAGTGGCCATTACCTCAGCTAGAAGAATTTCAGAGATCCAGAATTTATCATCTGAGCATCCTTACCTAGTTTTCCATTAAGATAGAGTATCTTTATGAACAGATCCATCTTTTTACCCAAGATTGTGTCAAAGACTAATATTAACCAGATGATTGATGTGCCAGCTTTCTTCCCTAATCATTCTAACAAGGGAGAGTATGCTCTACATTTATGAGGCATCCATAGACAACTACGGTTCTATCTTCACATAACAAAGAGCATAAGACAATCTAGTTAACTATTTGTTTCCTTTCCCACTGCAAAGTGGGGCTGAAAGACTGCATTCCATTTATTTATGATAAAAACAGATTAACCTTGCCTAAACCAATCCAAGCACATTCTACAAGGTCTATAGACAATTCAGCTGCGTTTCAGTCTTGAGCTTCAATGGACGACATATGTGCAGCAGCTACTTGAGCTACTCCCCATACTTTTATTACTGCAAACTGGATATGGTCTGTAAGAGATGATCGTCCTTTGGCTCGATGGTGCTCGGGAATATCCTTCTGTGACTCCACCCAAGAATCTAGGTAGCTGGAGACTCTATCCCATCTGTCAAGGATGGAATGAAGATTGACAACATCAGATAAAGACGTTATGTACTCACCATAACGTTTCATCTGTGTTGCCTATCTTCCTTCATCCTTGACTCCCCTCTCCCCCCCATCCTTAAAGATGGTTTGGTGGAGCAGATCAAATTCACTTGCATTATTATATTCAACCACAGGAGATAAGGCTGCCATCTGGATTACCTTACACATATCTATATATGTATACGTGTGTGTGTGTGTGTGTGTGTGTGTGTGTGTGTGTGTGTGTGTGTATGCATGTATGTGTATATATATATATATATATATATATATATATATATATATATATATATATATATATACACACACGTATTATGTATATATTTTTCTTACATTTTAATATCTTTTCTGCAAACTCAGTCTGAGGTAATTGAGAGAGAGAGGGATTTTGGGTAGAAGTGAAGCTTGAGAGTTTTTGGCTGACGTGAGCTGTAGTAACATCCTCGAGTCTGTTCTGATGTCGGAACCAAACCCATCTGTCAAGGATGAATGAAGATAGACAATACAGATGGAATGTTATGGTGAGTACAGAACTTTTTTTGGGTGTGGTTTACTTAAACTGTATCTGTATGTTGACCCTTTGTGGATAGAACCAGGAGATCAAAACAGAAAGCATAAATTGTATAGAAACATTCATTCACTGAAGGTCAAGAGACAGCGATTCACTTGGGATGGGATACTAACCAACAGAAAGAACAGACAGTGGGCCAGATTCCTAAAGAGTTACTCTCATTGCAAGTCTGCCCTGATTCAGAAAAACATGCTCGCAGCTCTTACTGCGCCCATCTCAAAACAGGCTTACTCTGGGGGCCAGATACCAAAACACCTGCTCTGTCTGCTGTCATTGTAAGTGGTCACTTACACTGAGAACAAGTCTTTTGGAATCAGGGCCAGTAGAAGAGTTCCTGCAAACTTTGTAATAACTTCTACCCAAAAATAAGGATGGCTTTAGCCAGGAAAGTGCAGTGTTAAGTGTAAAAGGTAGGGACACTAATCTACAGCTGAATTTACCTGTATACAATTCGTTATACTCGCATAAAATACATATCTATCAGCTGTCCTTGATTTTTGTTTCATAAAATCTCTATAATTTTCTGGTAAATCACTGAGGATTACAGTTAGTCAGTAATGCCATATATTAGAGTTTCATACTTTTTGTTCAGACAATGTGTGTTGTGGCAAAATCTGTTATTTTGTTACATTTAAGTGAATGAGTGATATTTATAAAAATGTCCCTGCTTTGGGACCTCTATCTCCCATTATTTTTTTACTTTCTCTAGAGTTCTGTAGCAAAGAAGTTGAGAGGTATGAAATGGGGCATATAACTGAGGTGCTTTATAAAAATGGGACAAACAGAATGCTTGCCTTAAACTTAGAGGCAACTGATCTTGACCTGGTAGGATGGTGCATGTCGTTTCTTCTACATTTCCTCTTTGTATTACAACTTCAGTAATATATAACTATGCCATCTGTAATGCTATCTAAGGACATGGAAATGGAAATACTGACAGCTGATTTATTAGATCAGTCAGTATAGGAATAATAACTTGCTGTTGTCAGCCAAATATGGATATAGTTAAACGCAATGAATTTCTTCTAAAAGTAGAAGCAAAATTTAATAATGGTAAAATAATTCTTCCAGGAGGTATCCAGATATTGTCTGAAAGGCACTAAGCACAGGCAATAGTGTTTCCGCTAAGTTTATTAAAATAACTATCCAAGGAATGACCCAGTTGATAGATCTGAAAACAAGGAAGACAGCTTGGTGGATTGGTTTATTACAAATGATGTGAAACTTATCCGATATAAAAATACATCTCTGGGATGTTCCGATTGTAATTCAGTACATTTGACCGTAAAAAAGATCTGCAGTTAATGAAACTGATTGTAATGAGTTAACATCAGCAAATGCTGGTGGATACTCTAATATTTTGGAAGATGTTTTATGTGAAGAAATTAAGTGTACAATGTACGGTAAGTCTAATACAAGAAACAAAGTGTCATTGGTGGAATAGAGGTGTAATAAGTACATGAAGAAAAGTTATATCTAATATACAAGCAAATATCTCATTAGATATAATAAGAATAAACTTAATACAATAGTCAAGTTATTTCAGTACAAGATCAATTGTAAAAAAAAAAATCAAGAGATAAAAATTGCAAAAGACAAAAACAATAAAAGGATTGCTGTAATCCAGTGGTGCACAACTTCCGGCCCAGGGGCCAAGTCTGCCCTATGACGCAATGCCACCCAGCCCCCAGAGAGTAACCAAAAAATGTAAAAAAAAAGTGAAAAAATGCTATGCCTTACTCCAGTCATGTAAACTTTTCAGTACATGCTTACTTACCTAATTGACTGCAGTTGCGCACACCTCTAATTTTAGCCACGGAGGTAACTATTCTTTCTTGTTTATAACTTTTAGTCTGTAAATAGTAGTAACTTTCTGCAAGAGTTTGTAATAAGTCATGGCTGCAAGCCAGAATAAAGTTAAATGAAAAGTTGATGTAGGAAAACAGGCAATTTTATGACTGCTGTCTTAAGTAAAAATGCCAGTCACCTGTACCTGTTGTTAACTCATAACGACTTACTATGTTTTGAGGTGATCCGCAGATGCATTAAGAATTCGTGTAGTGGCCCTCCCCACAAAAAGGTTGTACACCACTGCTGTAAGCACGTTAGTTCAACAAAGAAAATAATAAATCAAGTCCTGTCTGTGATTAACAATAATCTATTTAATCCAGTCATCATAGCTAAAAGAAGTATTTTACAAATATTGGACTAAATAAGGGTAACAATATTGTGTATGAAAAGTTAGAAACTTTTCAACTTGCATGTCCTGTAATAGCATCAGAAAGTATAACTAGAGCCCTAACAAGGTGACAAAAAGATCTGTAGGACTAGACAAAATCCCAGTAATATTATTTAAAAGATGTAATATTAAAATACCACTAAGAAGAATATTCAATTCCTTACTTAGAAATGTTCAAGTTGCAACTACATGGAAAAAGTCAGTAACCATTCCATTTCTTAAGGGAAACTAGCGAATGAGAACTATCGACCAGTTAGACCTCTTAAGAAAACATTTTGAGAGATATAGTCTAGAATTAAATAAAGATAAAAAAAAAAAAAAAGAAACCGAAAATAATTTATATGATATCCAGCAGATGTTTTTCCAAAGGTGGAAAATATAAGGGAATATTAACCAGAAAAGAAGAACGGAAGAGAAAAAGCCTGACTAGGAAGAATATCACAGCTGTTCATTAAAAAGCAGTTCAGGACACAGCATTTTTGTGGGATATGTATTTCAGTAATGTAGAGAAAAAATAAATCAGATGCATTTTGGGGGCTTTAAAATAAATGGAACATTGGAGAATGAATATATAAAGTCAGATGACAGAAGGCTGAAAAAATAATCTTTAATTAGACATTCAGATGAACTGATAAAACTGCAGAAATTAGAGACTGAAATGAAGGGAAGAGCAGCTTAACAAAAAGACTTCTCAAGACAAGCTGTTTCAGAAAAATAGTAATGTTAGTAGAAAGAGCATGCAGAGAGATGACTGAGATTTTTTTTTTTTTTTTTTTGCTGTACAAGAGAAATTGGAAGGAGTAAAACTGCATTCATTTTATGAAAGTAGAAAAAGACAACCGGGCAGGTGTTCTACAGCAGGATTTGTTGAATGGAAAACACATTGTGCATGTGCTCAAATGCTAGCTGACAGAAAGCAGCCCAAACCTATTTGTTTATTTGTATATTTGTTAACTGAGGTGGAACACTGAGCCACACGGACTGTGTTCAGGCGTAGTCCATATGTAAAATTATGGTTAAAAAAACAAGACTATTCGTGTATTACAAAACAGTTCCACATTGTATATGATAACAGATGAACAAAGGGTTTTGCTGAACATTACAAAGATGGTAGCAGAAATAGTTAACTAAAACATATAGCAGAAAGAGCTGCTTCTGACAAAACTGTGGATGAAGGGAAAAGTATTGAAATTCAGGACACCAGAATTATTGTGGAAAAGGATAATTCACTCATACATCAATAAAGAAAAGCAATTTTATACTGACTGCCAGGGATGTGAAGAAGGTGTAAGATTCAAGCTGCTTATATCCAATTGTCTTCAGGATGTATGTATTTTTAGGGAAAATCAGAGATGCTTTTGAATGCAAAGAGGTTATGGAGTAAATAAAGTTTAGTCAGCAAAGAATGAGGCTGGAAGCTGAAAAGGGGTCTGCTTCTCAATCTTTTGACAGTAAGAAAGCCCATGCAGAGACCTTACAAGTTGAACTTTTTCCATTGTTCCAAAGGAAAATGGTTGAGAGGCAAAAAAGCCCAGGCGATGACTAAAAAAAATCAGGAGTACTTTTGACTCTATCTAAAAATCTGTGTTGGAAGATTGAGATGATCAGGAAGAAGACCAGCAACAAATTGAATTTAGTGAATAAATGGGGAAACCGTAAAGCATCAGACCCACTAGATGTGGTTTACACATGTAAATTGTGGTTCCGCAAGAAGAACCAGAAGTAAATGAAAAAGTCTTTGAGTCTGTTGACTGTGTTAAACTGTGGGAAAATTCTAACCCCACTTCATGTCATTAATGTTTGAGGACACTGAATGGACTGAATAAGTGACCATAAGTAAAACAGTTTTTGTTATTAATATTTGTATAAAATATTTCTGATGTAAGTTATATATTTTGTTAAGAGAATAAAGTAGTCCTGTACTGTATTTTAAAGGCAAGAGGCATTGGGGGTGGGGTTGGTATCAGTGACTGCTGAACATGCTACTAATATTAAGGTAGGAAAGTACTCCTTCTTATTTGTAAATTATCCTGGCTTTACTCTATAGTAACATACTGGAATGAATCAAATTAAAGTTAATATAATTTGGAGATTTTTGTATTCTCTGGGATGTAAAGTGTATTGAACATAGGTAGGTACTAGGCTATCGGCCCTAGGGCCTATACAAGCCCAGCCAAAAAGGTACCCAGGCTTTTGCTACCCAAGAAAATTTTTTTCCTGTGCCACTGTCGAGCAGAGCCACAGAGGTGATCCCCGGGGTGAATTTCCTATTTCCCATCCAATCATCAAGATTTTTCTTGGAGTGCTAATGAGGAGCTTTATTTGATATAGATAGGTAGTTTATTCCAGAGTATGGGAAGTCTTTGGGACAGGAATCTATCCCTCCGGCATGTTCTGTTTATTGTTGTGACAAGGTTTAGGTCCCTAGAGCGTGTAGCTCAGAGGTATTGGGATTTCTTTAAGTGGAGCATGTCCAACAGCTCTGGGTTTGACATAGCTTTGTATGTTAGGCAGAGATCACCTCTGAGTAGGCGATATGTGATGGAGTAAAGCTGGAGTTTTTTGAGTTGTCTGCGTAGGGCATCTGTTTGAGGTTGGTAATCCTCTTTGTGAGGTATTTCTGCGGCCTTTCCAGTTGTTGTAGATGTCTTGTGAGGTACATACCAAAAGGAGCGTTGTACTCTATAATGGGTCTAATGAGTGATGAGTAGAGGGGAACGATGACCTTTTTTTCTGGATGAGAAACCTTTTGTGATGAGGTGTGCCACGTAGGATTTTCTGACTACTGTGGCAATGTGATTATCAAAGGAGAGACTACTGCCTACCTGTGTCTCAAGGTCTTTTATCACACTTTCGATGTTAAGTATACTACCGCCTATGTTGTAGTTCATGGGTACAGAGTTTTTACCAAAGGGGATGACAATGCACTTTTTGGCACTGAGCTTGAGGCCATGGCTTTAACACCAGGCATCTGTCTCAGTGATGCCCTTTTGTATGATGTCCACATCGTTAGGAGTTTCGATTATGGCTCCTAGTTTCCAGTCATCTGCGAACTTCGTTAGCCAAAGACCTTCTGTGTTAGCCTGTACTTCAGAGAAGTACATACCAAACAGGAGAGGACCCAGGACTGAACTCTGTGGTACTCCACTTGTCATTGGTCTGAAGTTGGATTTGGAGTCTGCTGCTTTCACTGTGTGGGTTCTGTCAGTGAGCCAGTTGGCAACCCATCTTGTGACATAGGGATTTATACCTAGTTTAGTGAGTTTATCTATAATTCCAGAGTGGGGGATGGTGTCGAAAGCCTTGGCAAGATCTAGATAGGCTGTATGAACCACCTTACCCTTGTCCTACAGCTTTGGTGACTGCTTCAAAGACGTCTGTCAGGTTTAGGAGACATGATCTTCCTTTTACAAACCCAAACTGTGTGGGGTCCAGAGTTTGGAGATTACCAATGTCTTTGTTTATAAGTTCCATGATGATACGTTCCATGGCCTTGCAGACCAGGCTCATCAGGTTAATGGGGTGGTAGTTCCCTGGGTCCGTGGTGGCTCCCCCCTTGTGGAGTGGGATGAACGTCGAGGTGCGCCATTCAGCAGGCACAAAGCCTGAGGTGAGGCTATGATTGAACATGGTACTTGGGTGGGGTGCCAGTTTGTTCTGTAGTTCATAGAATTAAATGATATTAATAACTTCCCCATTTTTATAAAGGTGACTGTCTAGATAAATTTTTTTAGTTTGTTATAAACAATTTTTAAGTAAAAAGACTGAAAACAAATTTGAAAACATGAAAAATGGTAGATTGTTCTTGCATTAACAGAGGAACTTAGCTGTTTTTTTTCCAATACCACCTATTTTCCACTAGTAGTATATGCAGTTAAGAAGTCTGGGAAGTGTGTTCCCAGTGACCTTTTTGCATATCTGCCAGATGTAATTTTTGAAATAGGGTTTGAAAAGCTTTTCAATAAACATAAGTAAAGTAAGAAATGAAGTCTGAAACTGGCCTGTAGACTGTGTTTTTATGTAACATGCCTAAAAAGGGGGGAAATGTGTTTTTTTTTTTTTTTTCCATTTGCAGCATAACTATCTGGGTTTTGCCCCTGGCACTGTTTTGGGCTAAAAGCAAGTATCTGCGGGTGAAAGCATTTAATTGTGAGATGTCTGGACCATGCTCTGAGTGAAGTGACCTTTACTGTGGAAGTGCGATAAATGAAGCTATTCACTATTAAAGGGGTACTGGCAAGCAGTTCATTAAAAATAAAAAAGTAAAGTTAAAAATGTAGTTTGAAACTTTGGGACATGGATAGTTATTCAAACAATTGTCTCCCCAGCAGCCCTAGTACTTTAATGCATTAGATATAATGGTGCATAGTTTGGTTATTCATTTAAGGTTAGCTGTTGTACTTCTTTTAAGACCAAACGTTGTTGATACCTGCAAGCATGCAAATTATTTTTTACATCAAGTAGGGGAGTCCTAGCAAGACAATAATAAGCAGTAGCCTATGTGGGAACACAAGCTCTAATGTAGATTAGAATGGTTAATCTTAACCTTAGAAAAGGTAATAGTCTTGGGTACGGGCATTAATGTACAACAGCAGTCCTACATGGAGAGGTAGATTTCCTGTTTGGAAAGTGTGTATAGTTTTGTGTGTTTGCTGTGAGTTAAAACAGGATGGAGATTTTGAAAAATTATTTGTTTTTTTTTTTTGTTTTTTGAATGTTCTTAGTGAAAGTCTAGGAAAATGTGTCATGGGTTTAAGTAGAAAATGAGAAGAAGCAACAACATAAAAGTTCTTCCTGTAAAGTATTAGTGTATGCATTTAAACTGCAAGATTGAAATTCAAAAGAGCCATCATGTATAATATGCAGTAGTAATGACTTTTTGTCCGAGTGGCTGATTGTTTAATATTAGCATGGAATATGAATAGTTTCAAGTGCAGACAAAAAGCAAAGCATATTGAATTATATTAGATATTTTTATACCCCAAGTAGACTCCAGAGAATTTTTCCTCAAGTAGACAGTAAATGTTGGAGGTGTGAAAGGGAAGAAAGAGTTAATTGCAGGGCCGGTGTTAGCATTTCCTGGGCCCCCAGCAAATGTCAAGTCGGGGAGTCCCCCTAGGCATTTCTAGTCTAAGTATCTCTCTGTCATTCACACCCCTCCCAAGCAACATTTTAGCTCATCCTGCAGGCATTTAGTAGTAGTAAGCAGAGACTGACCTGTAGGTTCAATGCTCTTGCATTGCAACAGGCCCATCTATGTTGGCCCACCGCCGTCATACAGAGAGACATTTACAATTGCTAGCCTTTAGTTGCAACAGTGATGCACTACAACAACTCTATATATAGGTCTGGATTTAGGTGAAATGGTGTCTTAGGCGAACTGTTTCAGTCCCCACAAAACACACACACCCATGCCCTCCATTCCTTTTCCCTATCTTGGGCTCCCCATTCCGTACACATTACTTTTTTTCTTCCTTTCCTCACATTTTGCCTCACTCTTCAGCTTTTTCAAAAATACACAACTTTATATGTATTCTGAAGTGCATTTAAAATTTTGTTTTTCTTTTTACACAGTCTTTTCATCCAATGATGTCTTGAACAGAAATTATGTTTAAGGAAAGAAATTCACTGCTGTTGTTCAGCTTCAGTTTTTCTTGCATCATTTCAACATACCTTTCCTGACCAAGACAGCAATAACTATTTAGGAAATAACTGAAATCAGGGCCTGAGAAGCCATAGGGTTATAGATGCTCTGGGGTGCATTTTAGAGCATTTTCCCAACCTTTTAATCCAGTGTTGGCCTAAAAAAAATCACTAGTACGAAAAGATGTTTTCATGTCTTCTTTGAAAGAAAAAAACAAAAAAGTTGTGCCGAAGACCTAATGTTCAAAGTTGACAAAATAAGTAGCTCACGATAAACTAACAGGCCAATTGTTGTGAGGATACACAGGGCTTAATCTTTTAATTCCTCATCTGTGAATACTGCCTGCTTCCCAACCCCCCCCCCAAAAAAAAAAAAAAGTCACTGCTTAAACATCCATCTGGTGTTAAATTAGTATGAAAACAGAGATTAAAATTGCTACAGTCATGTATTTCAAGTGACTGCTGTCATACATACACATCGCATGCCTTCTCAACCTTAACCCCCAAAGGTAGCCACCTGTATATGTGCCTGATGTGCAATTGTGAGGAAAGTGAAAAAAAATAATGATTACAATAGTGTATTCTATTTTGTTGCTCCTAGACAGGACACTGCCCCTACACAAGCTATAGTAACCAGTTTGTACACCACTGAGATCTGTGAGAAAAATAAAAGTAACAATGACCACACTGTTCCCAGCCCAAACACAAGCTATAAAGACCTCCTTTGCAAATCTGTAATGTTTGTGATGAAAATTGTAGTAATCACACAACCCCCCCCTCCACATAACATACAACAACTTTCTGTATATATATATATACACACACACACACACACACACACACACACACACCCAGGCACAATATACTAACCTCAAAAAAGGGCATAGCAAAATTCATTTAAAATGGTTGGCGAAAGCCAAACACACTCTGGCTAGGCTTGTAAATGCCCTAGGGCAGATAGCCTAGTATGAACCTATGAACCTAAGCAGGGCTTGTTTTACAATGGGTGCAGTTGAGAGCAGAGGCCATTATCAGCTTTATCCTAACAGGGTCATATCATAGTCCTGTTCAGGTTAGAGTGTAATCAGAAAATGAATGTTTTATTATTCCTCATTTTTCCCCAATCAGCAACAGCATTTGTGGGGTCCTCACATAATCTTTGATAATTAAGGGATACCCCTTTATCCATTTACATAGTCTGAGGAGTGGGGGCCACCAGACTTTAAAGTTATACGTGTCTGAATGTTATGTGATGTATTTTATGCCTAACTTCTGAAATACAATTACTTGTTAGCTGGATTTTTTTTTATAGGTTCATAGGTAGATACTAGGCTATCTGCCCTAGGGCATCCACAAGCCCAGCCAGAGTGTATTTGGCTTCCGCCTCCCTATTAGATTAGCCTACTGTGCCTCTGTAAAGTAGGTCACAGAAGGTACCCTTTTAAGATTAGTTTACTGTGCCTCTGTCCAGCAGGGACACAGGAGAGATCCCAGGCGTGAATTTGCGATTTCCCATCCACGCGTCCAAATTTCTCTTGAAGAGGGTCAGCGAGGGGCTATGTCTAACATGAATTGGGATTCTATTCCAGAGTGAGGGGAGCCTCTGGGAAATGAATCTGTCCCTCCAGCATGTCCTATTTATTTTTGTGCTGAGGTTTAGGTCCCTGGAGCATGTAGCTCTAAGGGACTTGGATTTTTTGAGTTGGAGCCTGTCCATTAATTCTGGGTTTGACATGGCTTTGTACGTCAGGCATAGATCGCCTCTGAGTAGGCGGTAAGCAACTGAGTAGAGCTGGAGTTTCTTTAGTCGAGCTGCATAGGACATCCGTTTGTAGCCCATGATCGTCTTGGTGAGGTACTTTTGGGGTTTCTCCAGTTGCTGCAGGTGTCGGATAAGGTACATCCCAAAAGGGGCATTGTATTCAATTACGGGCCTGATGAGTGACAAGTAGAGGGGCACAATGACCTCTCTTGATCTAGATGCGAACCCTTTCGTGATAAGGTGTGGCTATAGAGAAGGTCTTTCTAACCACTTTGGCAACGTGATTATCAAAGGAGAGATTACTATCTACGTTGGTCCCCAAATCTCTAATTACTTCCGTACTTAATGGATTACCACCTATGTGGTAATTTGTGCGCACCTTGTTTTTCCCAAAGGGGATGACTATGCACTTTTTAGCATTTAGCTTGAGGCTCTGGCACCAAGCATCCGTCTCTGTGAGACCCTTTTGGAGGATGCTTGTGTCTGGTGGAGATTCGATTATGGCCCCCAGTTTGCAGTCATCTGCGAACTTTGTCAGCCATAATCCCCCCGTGTTAGCCTGAACCTCAGAGAAGTATATACCGAACAAGAGAGGTCCCAGACCTGAGCCCTGTGGGACGCCACTTGTAACTGGTTTGGATTCGGACATGGCACCTGCGATTCTGACCATGTGGGTTCTATCTCTGAGCCAGTTTGCAACCCATCTTGTGATATAGGGGTTGATATTTAAGCTGGTAAGCTTATTTATGATGCCCGAGTGGGGTATTGTGTCGAAGGCTTTTGCGAGGTCCAGGTAGGCTGTGTGGACTACCTTGCCCTCATCTATGGCTTTGGTAACTGTTTCAAAGAAATCAACTAGGTTTAAGAGGCAAGATCTGCCCTTAAAGCCGAATTGGGTAGGGTCCAGTGTCTGGAGGCTCCCAGTGTCTTTGCTTATGAGTTCCATGATAATACGCTCCATAGCTTTACAGACCAGACTAGTCAGGCTTATGGGGCGATAGTTTCCGGGGTCCGTTGTGGCACCACCTTTGTGGAGTGGGACCACTGTAGCTGTACGCCATTCTTTGGGTACATATCCTGTAGTAAGGCTAAGTTTGAACAGTGACTTAATGTGAGGGTTCAGTTCTTCTTGGAGCTCGTGTAAGACACAGCCTGGGACACCATCTGGTCCCATAGATGCTGTGTTTTTTGCTTTGGAGAGGGCAGCTTTCACCTATGCATCTGTGATGTCAGGGAGGTTACATTCAGTTGGGATAGGCGTTTGCTCCTTTGGGGGGGAAAGGGGGGAGAAGTTTGCGCTGAATCTGTCTGCCAGGATGTTGGCTATGTCTGTAGGTTTGGTATATTTTGTACCGTTATGCAACAATTCAGAGCATATCTGGGAGTTTCCGCCCATGTTTCTGACATAACTAAAGAAGGCCTTGTGATTATCTTTAGTGTCTAGGGCAATTTTTCTTTCGAAACTGGCCTTTGATAATTTTATGAGGGATCGAAGTTTCTTGCTAATACTGATCAGAGATGCCTTCCCTTTTTGGGATTTTGCTCTGTCATGTAGTAGCTTCCTCCTTCTGTTGTATAGCTTATTTATGGCTGGGGTCCACCAGACCGGTCTCCTGTTTTTGGAGGAGTGAGTCTTGGTTTTATTTGGGATAGCACGATCCATGCATTCCTGCAGGTGCTCATAGAATGCATTTGTAAAGGATTCTGCGGATTGGGCTGTATTATCCTCTGGCCCAGGGGCTTTGAAGGATTCCACCTCAGTCTTGAGAAGTGCAAAGTTGGCTTTGGAGAAATTCTTTACAGTGATTTCCTTGTCTGGGGGTGGGGACGGGATATGGCTGTCCAGGGAAATTTGTTTATGGTCTGATCTTACCGATGAGGGGTTTACCTCTGGTGTGGAACATAGAGTCCCCATGTTGGTGATGACCAGGTCCAATATGTTGTTCCCTTTTGTGGGAGTGGTGACCAGTTGTTCCATTGTGTTAGAGTTTACAAATTCAAGGAACCGTTGGGCGAGGGTGTTTGGGCTTGAGTAGTTTTCCCAGTCAATGTTTGGGTAGTTGAAGTCACCCAATAACATAGTGTTTGGAGAGACCTTCATATTCTCCAGTGTTCTCAGGAATGCCAGGTGGGGTTCCTGTAATAGGGAGGGTATTCTGTAGCAGGCTACAAACTGAAAGGCAGTTTTGTCCGCTGTTAGTTGCACATGGATGGTTTCCGATGCTTCGTGCAGTGCCACTAACCTGGAGGTGTAGGTATCTTTGATGAATATAGATACTCCCCCTCCTTTTGTGCTTCGGTCCGAGTTTTGGGGCTGAAACTCATGGTATGAGTTATAACCTGGTAGTGCTGGGGTGCTCTCAGGAGCCTTGAACCAGGTTTCTGTTACTGCACAGACATCGATTTTCTCCATACTGAGGAGAGTCTCGAGTGCGTGCATCTTGAGGTTTAGACTTCTGGCATTGAGTAGCATTACCTTTAGTTTTTTTATCTTTGGGTTGTCTATGGAGGTGGGTTTGTCCTTTGAGCCTTGCCTAAAAAAGGCACTATGGGGTGGCAAGAGCCTTGGCCAGTATACGAAAGCCTAAGGGTGACAGGTGCAAGCCGTCCCTAGCGAAGCAACGTGGCTTGTCGAGCATGTCATCCCAGGCTGACAGACACTGGATCCCCTTTGAATGACACCAATACTTTAGCCAATTGTTGAAACTGATCATTTTGTCTTTATACTGTGGCATCATTCTTGGTGAGGGCAAGATGCTACTCAAGGTCAGGGACATACCAGCCTGGGCTACATGGTCAGAGAGCTCCTCTATGTCTTTCTTCATGTAGTCCAGGGAGGTACGTCTCAGGTCATTCACACCAGCATGGACAATGACGGAGTCATACTTGTACTTGCTTTGGAGTGACCTGAGTGCTTGCGTTATGTGGCGGATCCTGGCACCTGACAGGCAGCTTGCAGTGACCTTCTCCTTGTTCAGTCTGGTGAGTGGGACGTCAGTGTGCCGGACAATAGAGTCCCCTATAACAAGTGTATTTGGTGTGTTGTTTGGCCTTATGGGCTGTGACTGTGAGGCACACTGATTTTGTGAGATATGTGATTTGTGGGTATTGTTGAGGGGTGGCTGTTGCTTGGATATCTGCTTAGGAGGTCTTTGCTCTTTAGGCAGATTTTTATTTAGAGCCTCCGAGTATGTTTTTGTGTGTTTATGTGTTGGGTATGCAGATGCAATAGGTCTGTGTGAGACTGGATTTGTGGTGTGGGTGGTTACCTTTTCCTCCTGACTGACTGTGCCAGTCTTGGGTTGAAAGAGCTCTGCCTCCAGTTTGGCTGTGTAACTGCATCTCTCACATGTATTAGAGTTTGTTTGAAGGAGGAGAGGGTTGTCTGTGTACATAAGGCAATTGTAACATTGCCTCAAAATTCCCAGATTCACCAGCTGGACTGGACAGTAACCTTGAAACTGACCCTTGGACATACCAGATTAGTATAGGGAACTGTTTTTTTTTTACTGATCAGATTAGGGAAGGAAACTGATTTTTCACTTGATCAGGAAGGACCAATTGGGAGTGTAATACTTATGAGAAGTCAAGGAGGGTGTAGTGCTTTAGTTAGTTAGTGTTTCCTTATAAGAGCTGAGCAAGTGCAGGGCTTTAGAAAGAGAATAGAGTGATTGCTTTGAGAGTTTGAACAGTTCTAAGGGAAAAAGTGAAGAGCAGACTTTGTGGAGCCTGGAATAGTTTAAACCTGTTTAGGCGGTGCTGCCCGACGCTGCTCAGTGCGCAAAACCGTACAAAAAGAGAGTTGTAGGGTTTTAAGAGAGAGAGATCAAGGAGTTTAGAATTGACCGAAAATGGCCAATAAAACTACAGCTTCTAGGTAGTGACCACTCTTCCAGGGACAGGCAGGCTGTTCAGTGTTAACCACTCCCACTGGTGAACACAGAGACTTCCCTTTAGCCCAAGCAAGCACTGGCCTTCTAGAAACTTCCAAACAGTTCAGAACAGCAAATCTGTAACTGAACTTTCTTAACTTTCAGAAAGTGGGAAAAAAGCAAGATTTTTTTTTTTTGACTGATACCTAGAAGAATAATGTATGTGTCCTGGCATTACTGGGTGTGGGCACAGATAAAAATCAGTGATAACACACACACATTAGCCATATCAATAGTGTTGTACTTATTTCAGCAAATAGCAATACATTATGCAACAATGGTACTGCTACACCAAATCAGTGACTGCTGTTTAGAAGTCATCAAACAGCAGCAGGGGTAAGTCGCTTATTAACCTCATTGAGGAGGTATGGATAGCTGTCACTGCCCCTGATTTCACAGACCTTCCCTGATTGTACTTATAATCTTGCTCTGCCTTTCAAAAAAGTTTAATTTGCTGGTAAATCATTAAGGATTACAGAGGGTTAATAAATCCAGACATGAGAGTTTTATATTTATTATTGTCCAAAAATGCATGTTGATGTAAAAGGTATTATTGTATTAAATTTTTAAGTGAATTAGAATAATATTTAAAATGTGCTCCTGATTTTGAACCTCTATTCTGCTATTATATTTGGCACTGCACTGAAGTTGAGAATTATAGTGTCTGGTGTTCTGTCAGTATTTATAAAAACTCTGAAAAAGAAAATCATCGCTATAGATTGGAAGCATCAGCTCTTCTTAAAATTCAAGGTTTGCAGTGACATCAGTCACTCTGGGTTGCTGATCTCTCTACTGTTTGCCTTGCTCATGTTCATTGTCAGCTTTATCCTAACATGGTCATATCAAAGCTGGATTCGGGTTAAAGCAGATAACCAGGAAATTAATACTTTTTTTTCTCCTTATTTTTCCCCAACCAGAAGAAGCTTTTCTGGGGCCCCCATGCAGTCAAGGATGATGAAGAGGCCCTTCCCTGCAGCCATGGGTATTGCAGATACCTAAAGCTAGCTATGTTGTTAGTTTTAGTAGAGAGAATGTCCACCAGCAGGATTTAACTAAGCCACGAGCACTATGTTATTGATAAAATATTTAATGGAATTGTGAAGGCTGTTACTTGATAAAACACTGTTACTATAACAACAGAAATTTTTGAATTTTAAAGGAGATACAAATAAGAGTTATTACCCTCTTGGTTTATTAAGTATATGAGACTGTTGTACTAGCTTTTATTGGTTTGACAGATGTTACAAAATATCAAGATAAGACTACTTTCTGTGGTTGGGGCCCCCCAGGAACAGGGGACCCCCAGCAACCGCAGGGTTCGCTGGTGTCCAAAGCCAGATATGGGAAATTGGGAACATATTTTCTGGGAGTGTGGTGAGTTAGCAGACTTTAAGGATTCCCTGTGGGATGCACTGTTGGAGATACTGGGTGGGCAGATTGGTCTGACAAGGGAGATTATTTTTCTGAGCTGTAATACAGAATTGGAATTGTCTAGACATGGTAAGGCCTTGCTGTGTCTGATAATGGTGGCTGCCAAAAAAGCAATTACTAGAAAATGGAAATTACAATCTAAACCAACTATACTGGAAGTAGTGAATATAGTAAGAAATAAAACAACTGGACCTGAGATCTTTAGAAAAGGGTAGGCGCAAACTACTTAGGAAAAGAATGGTAATTGTTGGAACAATACATACAAGGGAGGAATGAGCCCTAAAAGACAACAGGACTTAAATGAGCTATGTAATGTTTGAGTGGGAAAGATTGAGTAGATTATAAGTGATGTATAATCAAAGAATAAAATAAAGCAAACAACTGAAGGGTGGTCTGATGTAAATGAAAATATCAAAATAAAACAAAACAGACCAACCACCATGGCTGAAAGCATAAACACTTTTATTAAAACAAAAGAAAAGTGGATAAGTGCTTTCGCACGTAAATGCTTCATCAGATCTATGTTAACAATTAAAAATGGTTCAAATTTAAACCCTAGTCAACCAACCAGAAGGCAAGGCTCAGTTATGCAGTGGTCGAGCCTGTAATACAGGTTTTAAAGGAACATTAGCATTTATGCCTGGGGATCGGGTTCCTATTACCAGATCGAACGTTTAAGTTACCGAGTACCTAAACATCGATCTGGTAATTGCGAAAGCAAAAAACCGCAAACGGCTGATTTAACACAGGGAAAGAATTCCCTTGGCCGTTATGCTGATTTTGCCCCTTTCCCCACTGTACAGCGATCTTGGAGTTGGTATATTTAGTTGGGGGGGGTGAAGCCCCCCACCTCTTTTTTTTTTTTTTTGCGGACGAGGGAATTCATTCCCTACGTTAAATCGGCCATTTGCTGTTTTAATTTTTCGATATTACCAGTTCGACATTTAGGTATTCGTTAACCTAAACGTTCAATTGGGTAATATAGACGCTGGGGATCTATGAGCCCCAAGACATAAAATCCATCCATAGAATACATACTGATGATCGATTTAGGAACGCATCAGAGATGCTGTCCTCTGACTTTGAGAGGGGCTGTCAGACGTGATGTCTATCAGACATTACATAGAGTGAATAGCTTGAAAACTACTACTGGGAAGCCGTATTTTTTGAAAGGGAAAACGTGGTGGTATGTGATTGCTAAGAAGGCTTTGCCTAATTGCTTTGTTCCTTTGACTGACAGTAGTAATGTTAAATTGATTTGTGATATTCATAAGAATTGGCTGATTTTATCATCTGATGATAACGTTAAAAGTATTGTGGGTGATGAACCTCATTTTACATTTAGAAATAGTCTTTCACTCAAAAGGCAATTGTACTATAAATGTTCTAATGTACCTAGACCTATAACTGATAGAAAAGGGACTTTTCCATGAAGACATGTAGCGCTTGCAAATTTATGTCAAGTAGTAACTTTTTTGTTCACCTTGTTACATCTACGAAATATGCATTTAATTTCTATTCTGACTGTAAATCTAATAATCTGGTCTACCTAGCACACTGCACGTGCTGCACAGCATTTTACGTGGATAAGACCAATAAGAATTTGAGAACTCGAGTTTTGCAACATGTGGGTGATATAAGAATGAAAAATTCACTTGAGTTGTGTAAACATATTATTTCTAATGGCCATTCTTTTAAGTTTATTGCACTTGAATTTCTTGGACATAGTACAAGAAGGGGTGATACTGTGAATAGAGCTGAACTTATGGAATTGAGATGGATTTTATGTCTTGATACTAATAGAGCCCCAGGCTTAAATGCTAATGTTCCTTTAAAACCTGTATTACAGGCTCTACCATTGTATCACTGAGCCTTGTCTTCTGGTTAGTTGATTAGGGTTTAATTTTGAACTGTTTTTAATTGTTAACATGGATCTGATGAAGCACTTGTGTGCAAAAGTGCTTATTCACTTTTCTTTTGTGTAATAAAAATGTTTATGCTTTTAGCCGTGGTGGTTGGTCTGTTTTGTTTTATTTTGAAGTGATGTATAATGTTTGCAACTGGGAGTGTGTCAGTATGGTTTCTGATGTAAAATGCTTGCAGCTAGGATTGTGTCGGTGTGGTTTGTTTTCATTTATGTAAATGTATGATTGCCTATGTAGTAAGTGATGGTTTAATGAAGGTGTTTCTTGTTTAAAAAAAGCAGGAATTGAGTAATTTATGCAATATTGCTTAGGTTATATGATATATAGAAATATATGTGAAGTATAATCTTTGTTATGTTAATATAGTTTGATTAGAATTATCTGAATGTAAATTTGCCTATTTTCACAAGTGATAATTCAATAAAGGTGTTTGGAAGAAAAAGAAAATGTATGGTACCAATAGTAGTGCCACAAGAGATACATTTTGAAAGGAAATGAACATGTGCATTTGACAAGGAAAGTATTTCAGAAGAACATTCAATGGAATGTCCAAGATATTGAAAAAGGGCAGTAATAATACTGATTGGGAGAGGGGGGGCCCCTGTTGTGATAGAAGAAAAAAAATACAATAATGACAGATTCGTGGTATGAAAGGGTTACTTGGCATATGAGGGAAATTGTGCTGGCATGTATTTATGTTCCACCTAAAATTAATATTATGAAACATGGGAGAATTTTGGGAGAAATGATAAATAAGCTGTTAGCAGAGAATATTAGTCGTGGGAATGGACTGGAACCTGATTTTTAGTAGTGAGGATGTATGCGGGTAACCTAGAAGGGAAAATGTATGAAGAAAGGATAGACTTCGGAAGAAATATTTAAGAATATTTGGTATGGAGGATGTGAATTCAATAATAGGAACTGTGATAGAATGTGCATATTACTTCCCCAAGATATAACTGTGCTAGATTTGATAGAAATTATATTTCACAGGATTATGTATTTAACTGCAAGCTCTGAGACCCATTCACTAGCTATATCATATCATCCACAAATTTATTTTGTTTGGCATTTGTTTACCATGATAGTCTATCTGGGTTACAAACCCATTTTCAGAGGAAGCCCGGGGAGAGAAGCTCCACATTTATACATTTTACACATTATACATATACACATTATACAATAGCTTACGTATTTGAAAGATGCTCAGAAGGGTCTTTCTAGGCAGGCACATGCAGTTGTTTTATATTATTGTAGTAGAAACATGTAAAGATTCATTCATACAATTCAGACATCATCTTTAGGGTAATAGGATTATCAAAGAGTGCGTTTTGTTGACATGACAATTAGGTATGGGTCAATCATAGTGATTACACCTGTGGAAAGTAAGTAGTGTTTTACAGCTAGAGACATGCACAGTTTCATTATCTTTCTAGAATTTGTTGGTAGATAAGTTTAGAAAGAGAAGGTTAGTGTAGTGAGAGAGTGTACAGGGGGAAGAAGTGGATTATCCTGGAGTTAGGTATGTATATAACCGTGATTTATGTGTTCTTTTAGAGAAGCTTTAAAAGCTGGTAGGCTTGGAATTTGTCTTATGCTAATTGGTAGGGTGTTCCATAACTTGGTGAGTGCATTTGAGTATAATGATTTTCCTGGTTTCCTAGAAGGTTTGAAGGTTTCGAGAAGGTTCTTGTCTTTGGATCTAAGTGGTCTGTTTGGTTTGTAGTGTTGGATTAGGTTTCATAGGGTAGGACATTCAGTGGGCCTGTGTAATAGTTTGTAAGTTGTAGTGAGATCTGTATAGGCTAGTTGGTTAGGTAGTTCTGCCATTTTAGTTCCCTTAGTGGTATACAGTGATGTATATGGTTCTTTAAGTTTGTTGCAAACTTTGCTATTTTGTTGTAGCATTGTTCCATTTTATTCCTGGTGGAGATTTGGAGATTGGTTAGTATACAGGAACCATAGAACAGGGAAGGGAGTATGAAGGTTTTAGCCAGGGTAGTCTTGGTAGGAATGGTAATGAATTTTCTGTTTCTGTAGAGGAGTCCTAGTTTTTTTGTGTGTTTTCTTGATGTTTAATTGGACATGGTGGTCAAAGTTGAGTTTGCTGTCTATTATAACACCTAGCAGTTTAGTTTTTTGTACTATTTTTCTGGTGATTTTGTTGGCTTTGAGAATATAAAATTGGTCTGGGTTGAGTGTGGTATTTTGGGGTGAAAGACTATAAGTTTGGTGGTCTTGGGGTTTAGAAAGAGTTGAGGCTCTGTGAGCCATGATTCAGTTGCTGTGAATGATTGCTGGGTTTTGATTAATAGTTCGGGGAGGGTTTGAGAAGTACAGATTAAGGTTGAATCATCTACATATACTGGATTAATGTTCCTGGGGAAGAGGGGGTGTATAGTTTGCTGGCAAATATGTTAACCAGTAGGGGTCCCAAGATGGGACCTTGGGGGACACCTCTAGGGTTTTGTAGGACGGAGGAGAGTTGCTTTGATCATTTCATTGCTTGTTTACTATCAAGTAAATATCTTTGGAACCACTAAATTGTGGCACTGGAATATCCTAGGTTTGCTAGTGTGTCTAGTAGTAACGTGTGAAACTGTGTCAATGTCTTTTGAGAGCTCCAGGAATACCACAGATACCAGGTCTCCTTTGTCTCTGGCCTCATTAACAGTGTTTGTGAAGCACAGTAGTGCAGTGGATGTGCTGTGATATGGCCTGAAGCCATGCTGTGTTTGTGTAAGTACGTTGTTTAGGAGTAGGTGTTTCATAAGTTGTTGGTGACTGCACCTTTCCATGATGTTGACTAATGGGGATAGTGTTGATATAGGGCAGAAACTGGATATTTCCATGGACTTGTCCACCTTTATGAATTGGTGTAATATGTGGCATTTTCCATACTGAGGGGACTGTGCCTTCTGAGAAAGATCTCTCTATTAGTATGCTGACTGTATGTGCAACCTAGTCAGCAGCGAGTTTCAGGTATTGAGGTGAGAGGTTGTCTGCTTATATGGAGATGGGGTTTAGCTTGAGCAGTAGTTTCTTTATTTTAGTAGTGGGTATAGGCTGAAAGGAGAAAATTGTTTTGGAGGTATTTTATTGGTTATTGACATAGTTATGTGTTAAGTTGGTCTGTTGTTGGAGGTGTTGTGTTTGTGTGTAGATGGTTCATGTGATCTGAGTTGGTTTTGGTATTGAGTAGGTCTGCTATAGATCTTATAAAGTGTTTGTTAAATTCCTCTGCTATTTGTGAAGGGGGGAATTTGGTGCGGGGGGTGAGCCTTATTCGTTCCTAGGCTGAGGAGAATAGTTATTGAGTGCCAGAATTTTCGGGGGTTGTTATTGTGTTGTAGCTGGAGTCCGCCAGTGTAGTTACTTTATTTTGCAGTATTTTAAAGGCTTGGAGATTTTTTGGGTTTTGTTATGTTTCCATCTTTTCCATGCTGCATTTCTTTGTTTCATGAGATCAGTACAGTTAGTGGTTAACCACTGGGTTTTAGTATTTTTTACTCTTTTCATTTGCACAGGGGCAAGACTATCAGTTATTTTCATGAAGATAATATTGAAGTATTGTACTGCATCGTTGAGGGGTAGAAATTTTAAGGGTGTCCAGTTAATATTAAATAGTAGGTTGCTGGGTGTTTTTTGATTTAGTCTCTCTGTATTTCTAATAGTTTTTATGGTATGTTTTTTAGGGAGGTTGGTAGTGGCTCTAATAACGAAAGCTGGAAGATGGTCGCTTAGTAAGATTGAGAGTGTTCCTGAGGAGTAGAAATTGGTTGGTGGGATATGAGGATCCATTCTAGGGTTGAGTGGCTAGTAAGGTCTTTGTTGAACCTTGTGGGGTCAGTAATTAGCTGTTTATAGCCATACAAGTTAATACTTGTGGTTGGGATGGATTGTCAGTTTATATATGTCACCTAGGATGATTGTTTCTAACTGTATGTTTTCAGTTGTTGTCCAGGACAGTATAGCTTCCAGAACTGATATATTATGTCCTGGTGGGATATAGACTGTGATGATGCAGATTTGTTTTAGAGTTATTAAGGTTTAGGATGGTTATAAGTATTTCAGCATCGTGGAATTTGGGTATACTGTGTGGATATGGAGTTATGTTGAGTATGGAAGGATAAGAGAGAGCTACCCCTCCATCTTTCTTTTTAGTCTGTCTAGCCTATGTATGTTGAAATTAGGGGGTAAAATTTCTGTATCAGTTATACTGGGGTGTAGCCAGATTTCAGTTAAGGCTAGTATGTCTGGTTTGTTTTGTTCTAACCACGTATGCGGAGAGATTATTTTATTTCATATGCTTAGGTTGATAGTGTATAATTTTAGACTTGCGAAGTTTGCTTGATAGTTAGATCCGGGGTTTGGGTGTATGTCACCTCTCTCTGGTAATTTTAGTATCAGTTAAGTATATAGTGGGATATATTCTTCAAGGTTGAATTTATGGCAATGAAGTGGGGTTTGGTGGTAACATTAGTTTTGATTTTGGTGTAGGAGTTTTAGGAGAGAATAGTTAAATAGTTGAGGGGGAGATAATGGAGTAGTGGCTTTGCTTTAGGGCTAGATTAGTGGCAGATGTTGTAGTGTATCTGGCTATGGCTGTTTTATTTGTAAGTGTTGTGACTAAGTATAAGGTTACCAGTGCAGTGTATAGTATGGCAAGCATGAGTACTATCTTTATGGATTTGTAGGACATCGTTGTGTAGGAAGGATAATGGTATTTGGTTAAGTTTGATTGGTTTGTGTTTAACTATGCTAGAGTAGATACATTTGAATAATTGAGGTGTTAAGATTGATGAGAAGTTGTTTGACTTGGTAGGAGATGATTGGGTGGGGTTTCTCTAACTATAAGTTTAATGATATGGGGGTGGGTAGAAATGGGGGGCAGAGCAGGGGAGCGGAGTTATGGCGATATTGTAGTTGAGGGGCTCACCAGATGTGCAGTAGCAAGCCCCGCCCAAAACCCACCCATTCATGAATATGCATTCCCTCCGAATGTGCAACCGAAGAAAAAGTGAACTGACATGTTAATACGACGGTATATATAACAGTAAACTGTTACCAACATCTGTAATTAAGTTTTATTGCACTATAATCTGTAATTAACAAGTTTTATATTATAATTATTATTAAGGTGCTGCGGTAGCGTTGTCGCCTCACAGACGTTGCCCGTTTGATTCTCAGTTAGAGCATCTTCTGTGTGGCGACATGCGTGAATGGGCATTCCTTCGTTAAAGGTTGTGTGTTAGGCCCGGCAAGCCAGCACGTAAAAATCTACTGCCAATCATTAGCGGACCGGAGTTCCGCTGTGGCGACCCCTAACCGGCAAAAGCCGAAAGACACACACACACACATTATACTATAATCAGCAAAGAAACGAAACCGTGAAAACAAATGTCATCAGGATTTTTACTATGTTAGCATTATAGTTCTCTCTATCAGAGTTGGAATGCGATGATGGTTTATTGTCCCAATTAATGTCCAAATGGACTCTTTTTTTTTTTTTTGGTGCTGGTGTCACAGCTGACTCTTCCTCAGTGTCATTGGCAGGAGCTTTACTTAGAACAGCTTCTTGGGAATTCACGTACGTGATTCAGCAAGTTAACAAATAAAGTATCAAAGTCATTGCCATATCTGCTCCACCACATAAACTCGTCCAGGTCAGCTAGGCACCATGTGCGGACAGGTGTGCCATTCATGCCCTTAAAAGTGTCGCTTATGTTTGTGTACATTTAATATTTTACGTGTTATGTATGCACGAGCAAATTAAATATGCAGACTGGGTTGTCACTCAATTTGTGACACGCCCACTTCTGCGCGAAAGAAACTGGTGAGGCCCTCAACTACAGTATCGCCGAGTTAGCCTGAGCGTAGCAAAGGTGACTGGAGTGTGTTGAATCTCAGTGTATGACGAGGCAGCAATAGAAAAAAAAAACAATGTGCTACCATAAATTACTGCCAGTCAGCTCCAGAAAAGTCAGTATAACACATGGGAAATTAGCAGTTGTTAACAGGACATTTTATGACTTTTTGGGTATAAACTAGCTAAAAAAAAAAAAAACAGACAAATAGGTAAGAAAAGGTTTAAGAATTATTTGTGGGCATGCAGGGGAACAGAATACGAAGTAGCTTCCCTGTTGGTGAGCCACAGTTCTGCTAGTGGGGGAGAATATTGCAGTAAATGAGCAAGGTTCTCAATTAAATCAAAATGGGGAATAACGTACTCTGCCATGATTCAAGTGTGTTTACAAATAAAATATAAGATAAAGATGCATAGTAATGATGTAGAAATGAGGCATTGGTACTTTCCTGATTATTTATAGTTAAGAGAGGAATTTAAGAAAGAGAGTTATTCAGGAGGATTGAAATTACTTCAGAAAGCATAGTTAGCTAGTGAGTGGAATACAATAAAAATGAACTTTAAAAGCATGGTAGAAATAACAGATAAGGAGATATGGAAAAGATGTAATACAAATTAATTTGGTGGGACTGACAAAAGGTTAAGGAATCAGAAGAATAGAACTTCAAAGAACATGAAGAGGAGTGTTTGCAGACTGCTAAAGGAAAAAAATTACGAAATATTTGGGCAAAGTACATGAGTGTAAAAAGGCTATTATTAAATACCTGTTTGATGATAGTTTTAGAGTGCAAAAACTTGTAGAATGACTGGGCAACAAAAAGTAGAATGTGTTGTAGCCACACTTAGTCTGTTATAATAAATATAACCAGAGATCCATGAAGGTATTACAGATATTTTGGAAATTTTATGAGAGTTCGTATGAAGCAGAGGAAAGGGGAACCAAGAAAAGGCACATTGGAATGTCTGTGGAAGACTTTGTTATGCCATGGTTAGACCAGGATGAAACTCACCTGTTGATAGCTGTGATAGGAAGAGAGGAAATAAAAACGGAGATTTATAATCAGCCAACAGAGAATTCTTCTGGCATATATTGTACTCTTATGGACATTTTGAAGTTAGGAGGGAAAAGATTAAGAAAGATCTGGGAGGCTTTGTTCAACAATATTTTAAAATGGATGGAGTACTGGCATCTTGAAAGAAAGCAGTGGTTGGCAGTATTACCGAAAGGAGATAGAGACCCTTCAGATGTTCTTCGTGTTTCACTGTTGCAGTCATTACATTTGGGTTATCTGCTTGCAGTAGTCCTCAGTCAGCCTGATTAACAAAGTCTTGGGTCCTGCTTCAGTTGCTGTCCCTTCTTCCGTGATGTCAGGTCATCAGGGGTATAAAACATGCAGCCGACGCCATTACATCAGTCTTTCTTGCCGTGCGGTGCCCGAAGCAGAAGCAGTTCGCAAGTGCCGGTCGTCCGACTCCTGAAATTTTCATTTTCGATTTTCAGAACCAAAGTCTTCAACTAAAGCTAAGTACCCCGTTGGGGAAACTTTTTCTTGCTCCTTACCGATGTCCGTAAAAGTTAATAATTGCATTACTTGTGGAAAGCAAATACCTCATAAAGATTTTCATTCATACTGTATTCCTTGCCTAGGCCCTGACCACGATATACCTTGCTGTCGGTTTTGTCCTTTGTTTAATCGGTGCACTATCTGTTGTCGGTATATTTTTGCCTCTAAATATTTCGGTTCTCTGTTTAATTATCAAGAAATGTCGTCGGTTAGCCATCCGACTACCGGGATTTCGAAAAAATGCAAAGATAAAGACAGAGACAGGCTGCCAAGGTCCAAAACTGCCGACGATGCTTCTTCTAAGCCAGTCGCCGGTACTCAGTGAGGCGCTTTCGCAGCCCCTGATACCCACTACTACTGATTCGCAGGCCTCTACTGAGACCCAGTCAGAGTCAAGTATGCCGCGAGATGCTTCAACTATGGAACCCGCGGATGTCTCTAACTTGGATGGGTCCAGAGCCGCTGTGCAGGCACCGGCTTCTGAGGGTGTATTCAGGCCTACGGACTTGCATATTAAACTGACATCTCCTTCTTCATTTAGGCCTAAATCTCGAACCATGCCTAAAAATATGACACCCAGACCGCATGCTCAGGCCTCTATACCTAAAAAACAAATAAGAATGGCTGAAGATCTTATAACTCTAATCAGGGGAAGCCAACCTCCCCCTTCTAAGAGACCTAGGACTGATGATCTGGATTTGCCCTTATGTACTTATGAGGATTTTGATGCAGAGGACTCTATTCCCTCTGCTTCCCCTCCAGAGGATTTTTCTTTTGGTGAAACCTTACATACTCTAAGGGAGCATTTCCACTGGGAAAGCCAGGATTTTTCTGATTCAAAAAAGAGGCTTAGGGATTTCTTACTCCTGCCTCAGCATAGGCCTTTAGCTATTCCTCCTGTACTAGACATTGTTGATTATGCTTTTTCGGAATCTAGTTTGGCACTTGATTCTTTGCCTCCTGCTGCCAGAAAACCTGACAGATGTTACAGGGTTCCTGATTCACGCAAGTTCCTTTTTAAAAATCCTATTGCGGATCCAGAGACTATTTCACAGGGACCCAAGGGCATTAAGGCTTCTACTGCTAAAAATCCTACCTCTTCTGATAGAGACTCCAGGACGCTGGCTAGATGGGGTAAGAAGGTTTACACTTCTGCAACCTTGGCCATTAGGGCTTTAAACTGCCAGTTTCATATGTTAAAGTATCAACAACATGTTATTGGATTGCTTAAACAGAAAATTATGTTGATTCCCGACTGCGGAAAATAAAGAATTACAAGATTTAATGCATTGTACGAACCAAGTAACCAGTCCAACAATACAATAAATTCACGAAGGCACGAAGTTCTCCCAAAGGTTTATTAAAAACCAACCACAGCAACCAGTAGAACACAGCAACCAACACTGACCTAGGTTTCGTCGTAAGACTTCCTCAGAGTGTTGGTAATCACTTAATTTATACTTAACCATGTATAAATTGATTAATTAATTGCTCCATATTGTTGCTCCATTTAACTGAACATACTAATTCATTCAAGCAACCAACTTAAAATACTATACTGTGTATCATTTATACTCCTAACTTTATGTTAAAATATAAGATAATACATATTAATAAATTGTGGTACATAACTCATATATGGTATAAATGATATATGATGTTAAAAACACCTAATACATTGTGTGAAAAAATCCTTAAACATAACACATACTTTCTCATACGTTATTATAAATTCAGATGAATGCTACCTATATTATATATAAATATATAAAAAATGATATTTGATTCATACCATTGCTAGTAATAATACAATACAAGCTTAATATATTATACCGGACAACCATAGAATGTAATTATTCATTTCCCTAGTATGTTTTTAAGTTTGAGATATGGTTTAATAGTTATGAATTCATTTAACCCTGGGTTAAAATGTGCATTTAATATCATCTGCCATTTAATTTCACAAACATCTAAGTGGTGTTCTGTCAACCTGCCCTGTGAATCCTGAACTAACTGTTCTAATACACAAAATGTAAATTTGTGGTCTTTATGTTCTATTATGTGACGAGCAAGGGCATTAGTGGGTTTTTGATGTTGAATATCTAAGACATGTTCTTTAATTCTCTCCCTAAATTTCCTACATGTCTTTCCCACATAAAATGCCATGCATTTGTCACATTTAGCTAAGTAGATCACATTAATAGAATGACAATTAAATTTGCCATTAATTCTGATATTCATACCATTAACTGTAAGTTTACTTCCTGTCTTCATAATGTGGTGGCATATACTACATCTGCCACACTTATTTGTTCCTCTGTTACCATTAACAAATGCTTCCGGATATGCTTCACCTCTTTCAAATATTTGTTTTAACGCTCTATCCCTACGATATATGAACTTGGGTTTATATGAACTATAACCTTGGAACTCTTTTAATTTACTAAATGTTTTCCAATGCTTTTCAACAATATCCTTGATAATATTAGTGTCTGCATTATAGGTAATGACAAATAAAATATATTCGTCCCCTAAGTCATGATGGCCTTTATTGGCATTATTAATGCTAACAGAATATGAACTCTTCATAATGGACTCCATCTGTCCACTATTTCTTTTTGTATATATTTCATTTCTAATATCTTCACATAAAGTCTTAGGATAACCTCTATTGGCAAACAATTCCATCATATATCTAATTTCTTTGTCAAATTCTACCTCATCACTTACCATACGTGCCGCCCTGATAAATTGTCCCTTAACTATTGATCTTTTTTGATGTTCCGGGTGCCAGCTGTCATAATGCAAATAGGAATTTTGATGATATAGAGTTGTTGTTAATGTTGTATGTTAAACTTACATCCAAATAATTGATTTCTTCCCTATTGACTTCATGGGTAAATTTTAAAAACCATACTGTTTGATTGATATAATGAATGAATCTATCAAGAATTTGTTGTTCTCCCTTCCATACAATAAAAATATCGTCCAGATAACGGGTAAACAGCTTAATGTATGGTCTTTAAACACAAATTGGTTCTCCCAATATGCCATGATATAATTTTTTGTGTTTCTATATTCTACCATCTACAATCGGTCTGAACTGGACATTATTGACACTTTTTTATGGATTTTGGAATACCAAAGATCCCACTGACCAATTAACCTCATTTATGCTCACTTCTTCATAGTTGTCTTTAATGCATTGTGCTGAACAGGTTGGAAAACATACTTTACAATGTGGATTTGATTCATTAGAGGCCTCTTGCAGGGCTGCTGTTACTGGGCCTGTGCTCAGAAGGCATGCTTGGCTTAAGTAGCCATCTTTGCCTGATCATGTTAAATCTAAATAGTTGGATGCTCCCTTAAATTAGGACTGCCTGTTTGGCAACGAGGCTGAGGAAGTTCTTAAAAAGATGGAAAATAAAGCTAAATCTATGCACACTGTTAAAGATTTCTTACAAGTTCAGCCTCCTAGATTTAGTAGGAACTGGCCCTCTAAGAATTGGTCCTTTCCAGCCCCTTCCATGTCTTCTCAAGCCAAACCCAGACACAGCAGTAACCCCAGGTTTCAGTCCCAGGGGACACACAAGACTAAGCAGTGGGGGGTTTCTGCACCCAAATCAGGGAGACTAGTAGGACCCCCCCCCCCCCATGGAAAACTGTCTCAATAACTTGCTTTTAAAACTTCCAAGCACTTCCCAACTTTAGGCGGAAAGATTGGTCTGCAGGCCAAAAACTGGGAATTCATTACCCAGGACAAATGGGTTTTAAATATAGTGTCCCAAGGATACAGATTTCACTTCCACACTTTACCAACACCAAGCGGGTGGCCAGATCTACCCCCAAATCAGTGGGCAGAGGCCCAAAATCAAGTACACTCTCTCTTAAGCATGGGGGCTATTCAGTTGGTACCGGAAGAGGAAAAGAGACAAGGTTTCTATTCGAGACTTTTTCTGGTACCCAGAAAAGGCAATACATGGTGTCTTATCCTGGAACTTTCTACTCTAAATACCTTTCTGGTGATTCCAGAATTCAAGATGCTGACTCTTCACCAGCTGCTTCCTATGCTAGGCAAAGATGCATGGTTGGCAACACTAGACTTAAAAGAAGCATACCTGCACATCCCTGTCAGGGAGTCTTGCAGAAGATACCTACGCTTCAAAGCAGGCTACATGCACTATCAGTTCTTTGCACTGCCCTTGGGCTTATCTACTGCGCCCAGGATATTCACAAAGTGCCTAGCTCCAGTCATTGCATTCTGCAGGCAAAGAAATATTCAAATATATCCATACCTGGACGATTGTCTAATTCAGGCAGAAAGCCAGGACATACTTTTGTATCATCTGGCCTTTGTTCAAAGATTACTGATTTGTCTGGGGTACACCATAAACGAAAAGAAATCACACCTGGTACCCTGTCAACAAATTATATTCTGGGAGCAAGCTTGAATACAACTTCCCAGATGGCTTTCCTCACGCCAGAGAAATGGGCTCATTTGACAACCTACTTCAAACAAGTGGCCACAAAAACCCAGTTATGTGCAAGGCAAATACTGCAGGCCTTGGGGTTCATGGCCTGCTGCATTTTTCTAATTCCATATGCAAGGCTGCATATGAGGAAACTGCAATGGTATCTCAAAAGCCTATGGTGTCAACATTCACAGGATCTAGAAGCTATGATTCCTATCATACCTTGTCTACGCCTAGAGTTCTTTTGGTGGGCAGAGGCCTGCCGCCAAAACAAGGAACTACCATTCACACTACCCCCTGCAGCCCAAACCTTAACAGACGCATCAGACTATACATGGGGGGCTCACCTGGCAGGGAAGTGCATTCAGGGCAAATCGAACGCAAGTCAAATGCACCTACACATAAATCAAAGGGAAATGTTAGCTGTACAGAATGCTCTGACAGCCTTCAAGGACCACATTCTTCCAGGACAACTAATGGTAAAGATGGACAACACCATGGCCATGTGTGGTATATAAACAAGCAGGGGGGGTACACCCCCTCTGCAGACTAGACATGGCATTGTGGAACACAGCCTTGAGCTACCAACTGGATCTACAAGCTCAATTCCTGCTAGGAAAACTAAATACACTGGCAGATGGACTGAGCAGAAACCTCATGGACCCAGACGAGTGGAAACTGGAACCAAGGACTTTCAACATGTTGACAAGCAAATGGGGGAGCCCACATATAGACCTGTTTGCCTACCCCCAGAACCATCAATTGGACAAATTTTGCACAAGGATTCCCCACAAACTAGCTTGGAAAGTGGATGCTCTATCCTTCAGCTGGAAAAAAACATCAGTTTATGCTTTTCCTCCTCTGCCTCTGCTCTTCAAGGTACTACTAAAGATCAAAGAGGACAAGCCAAGGATGATTTTAATTGCACCAGACTGGCCACGCCAGCACTGGTACCCCCTCTTGCGCAGTGTGTCACGCTTGGCCCCATGGCACCTGCCTCAGACTCCTTCCCTGTTGTCTCAGCAGGAGAACCAGATTCTGCACCCTCAGCTGCAAACCTTGAACCTAGTAGCCTGGCTAATGACCTAATGTCTCCTTTACCACCCGTCAGCAAATCAGTGATGGATATCATTTTAGAGGCTAGGAGGCCTAGTACTAGAAAATCTTATGCTGCAAAATGGAAAGATTTTGTACCTGGAACCAATCTCAAGGGATGAGTGCAGCAGTGCCCAATTCACCTCAGATTCTACAATATTTGACTGAGATGCTTCATAAGGGCTTGTCCTTTTCCTCCATCAAAATTCATGCCTCAGCCATTTCAGCTCATTATAGCACAAAGCCTCTACTCTTCTCTCACCCACTGCTCAAGCAGTTCCTCAGAGGGGCCAAAAATTTAAAGCCACTGAGGAGAGCTCCAACTCCAGCCTGGGACCTTAACTTTGTTTTGGAGAAACTCACTCTTCCTCCGTTCGAGCCAGCTGCTACTGCAGATTAAAAATTCCTTTCCTGGAAAACAGCTTTCCTTTTAGCCATCACTTCTGCAAGAAGGGTATCCGAGTTACAGGCCTTTATGGCAGTGGAGCCTTTCATCATCTTTCATACGGACAGGGTGTCCCTCAGAACCAATCCCTCCTTCTTGCCCAAAGTGGTATCCAGTGTGGCTCTTAATCAGTCCATTCATTTGCCTACCTTCTTTCCTAACCCATAGAACAAAGGGGAACGGATACTGCACTCCTTAGATGTGCACAGACAACTTAGATTCTACTTGGACAGGACTAAACCTCAAAGGAAATCTGAACAACTGCTGGTGGCATTTGCTGCAGGGACAGAAGGGAAAGCTATTTCAAAGCAAACCATTTCAAAATGGATAGGCCACTGCATTCATTTCTGCTGTAAGCACCATGGAAAACGTATGGAAAACGTATCCCACAGGGCATCAGACCCCATTCAACCAGGACTGCATCTACCTCTACAGCCTTTCTCAGAGGCGTCCCTACAAGGGACATCCTAGAAGCTGCTACCTGGAATTCTGTACATACTTTCACCAAGCATTATCATTTGCCAATTTTCTCTAAATCCAGAGCTGGTTTTGCCACTGCAGTCTTGCAGGGCCTTATAGCTCGTCCTAATTCTATTTAAATTCCTCCTCCCAACCATAGCTTTGGGAATCTACCCAAATGTAATGACTGCAACAGGAAACACGAAGAACATAGTACAGTTGTGTACACTTACCATAAATGTAGATGTTCATCAAGTGTATTCACTGTTGCAGTCCTGGATGTTCTTCATCTCACATTGCTGCAGTCCTTACGTATGGGTAGTCCGCTGTCCTCGGTCGGCCCGAATACCAAAGTATTAGGCTGACGTCGGTCATGGCGCTCAGATCTGACGTCAGAGCATCAGGGTATAAAGCGCATGACCGGCGTCATATCCTCAGTCTTTTGCGCATGGTCCGATGCAGAAGCAGCGTTGCAAGTGCCGTTCGTTCTGAAATTTTCGTATTCTGAGTTTCAGACCAAAACCAAGTTGGCTAAGTACCCGTTGGGGAATATTTTTGTTTTTCTTGCCTCAGTTAATTCAGGATGTCAGAAAAAGTGAATAATTGTATTTCTTGTGGGAAACAGATACCGCATAGGGATTATCACTCTCTTTGCATTCCTTGTTTGGGACCTGAGCACGACGTAGTCGGGTGTCGGTTTTGTGCTAGGTTTAATAAGCGCACCAAAAGCGAAGGTTAGATTGCGCTAGGTTAGTCTTTGGTAACGATTGTAATTATAATATGCCGTCGGATCCTCCGGCCCGCTCTAAAGAAGCGCAAAGACAAATCTTTGAAAACTAGACAGGATGATTCGTCCGTTTCGGACGCCAGTCCTGTAGAAGCTACAGTGGAACAGGTGGATCCGACTGAAGTTTCTGTTGAGTCTCAGGGGGAAACTTTGATTTTGCAGGATGTGGCCTCACAGGAGTCAGGTCAGGCTGAAGGGGCCTCTCAGGTTCCTGTTCTCCCGTCTATGTCTAAGGTGGTTAGGCCTTCTGCTACTATTTCTAAGGCTTCTTCTAAGGGCAGGTCTGTTTTGCCTTCCTCTGGTGTCACTCCAGGTACTTCAGGGTCTGTGCCTAAAAAGCACATGCTTAAAATGGCAGAAGATTTGATTACTTTAATTAGAGGTTCTATGCCCCCTCCTGATAAGAGGCCCAGGGTGGAGCCGGAGTTGGAAAGTTTGGATCAGGCCTCAGATGACTCAGAGTCTTCTGCTGAATATATTCAAGATTTTCCCCCTTATTCGGATTCTGATGCAGAGGATTCCACTCCTTCTGCTTCTCCTCCAAAGGATTTTTCTTTTTCAGAAACTCTGCATTCCATGAGGGAGCATTTTAAGTGGGAAGGACAGGATTTCTCTGATTCACGGAAGAGGCTTAGGGAATTCTTGTTTTTACCACAGCATAGACCCTTGGCTATACCTCCTGTTTTGGATGTTGTTCAAGATGTTTTCTCAGAGGCTTCCCTTAATCCAGATTCTTTGCCTCCTGCGCCAGTTAAACCGGACAGGTATTACAGGGTGCCTGAGGCTCTCAAATATCTGTATAAGAGTCCTAGGGCAGACCCGGAAACTATTAGTCAGGGGCCTAAGGGTGTTGGAGCCTCTGTTGTTAAGAATCGGTTCCTCTAGATAAGGAAGCTAGAGCTTTGGATAGATGGGGTAAGAAGGTGTATACCTCTTCTACTTTAGCAATGAGGGCTTTAAATTGCCAGTTTCATATGTTGAAGTATCAGAATTTCCTCCTTTCTCAGCTAAAATCTAAAGTGGATGCTTTGGCAGAGGGCATTGAGTGTAAAGAATTGCAGGCTTTTGTACATGTATCTGAACAGGTGGGTAAGCATTCTTTGCAGTGTGGTTTTGATGCTGTACAGGCCTCTTCTAGGGTGGCTGCCACTGGTTCAGTTCTTCGTAGGCACGCCTGGCTTAAGGATCAGAATTTGTCCGAGCATTTTAAAACTAGAATTCTGGATGCCCCTTTACAGTCTGAAGTTTTGTTTGGCCCCCCTGTGGAGTTGGTTTTGAAGAAAATGGAAGACAAGGCTAAGTCTATGCAGACTGTTAAAGATTTTTTGGAGGTGCAACCTCCAAAGTTTAGTAGAAATTGGCCTACTAAGGGGTGGACGTACCCTTCTTCTGATTCTCAGTCTAGGGGTAGATCTAGTCGTGGCAGGCAGAGCTCATATTACATTCAGGCCTAGAACTTGGAGTTCGCCTGCACAACCTGCAGGTGAAGGCAGGGGCCACTCCTTTCGTAAACAGGCCCAATGACCTGCATTTTCAGCTGCCAGATTCTTCTTGCCTGGCAGCTCCTTTGGGAGGAAAGTTAGCACTTTTCAAGCAAAACTGGCTTTTAGTCACCCAGGACAAATGGGTGTTGGACATTATAAACCGAGGCTACAAGTTCTATTTCCATACATTGCCTCCTTTCAAAGGCATGCCAGACGTTCCTCCTCGGCAAAGGATAGAGGCTCACAAGCAGATTTCTATACTTCAAATAGGAGCTATACAGCCAGTTCCTCTGTCAGAAGTGGGCCTAGGATTTTACTCTCGCCTGTTTCTAGTACCAAAGAAAGGAAACACGTGGAGACCAATTTTGGATTTATCTATCCTCAACACTTATCTGGACATTCCAAAGTTCAAAATGCTGACGTTACAACAGCTTTTACCTCTGCTGGGAAAAGATCACTGGATGGTAACTCTGGATCTCAAAGAGGCTTATCTTCATGTTCCTATCAGGCCCAGTTGCAGGAGGTACCTACGTTTTGGGCTGGAAATTTACATTATCAGTTCTCTGCATTGCCCTTTGGCTTATCTACTGCCCAGAGTGTTCACAAAGGTTCTGGCTCAGTGATAGCCTTTTCAGGTTAAGAGGAATACAGATTTATCCTTATTTGGACGATTGCCTGATTATTGCACAAGACAAGGACGAACTTCTTCATCATCTACAGTATGTGATGGTAGTGTTAAGATGCCTAGGGTATTCTGTGAACGAAACAAAGTCCAGTCTAGTACCCTCTCAGGACATGTGCTTTCTGGGTGTGAGACTGAATACAGCTTCCCAGATGGCTTTTGACCCTGGACAAACAAAGAAGCCTTTCTCTTTATTTCCATCAAATTTGTCCCCACAAACTAGCTTGGAAAGTGGGTGCTGTATCCTTCAGCTGGAAAAAAACATCAGTTTATGCTTTTCCTCCTCTGCCTCTGCTCTTCAAGGTACTACTAAAGATCAAAGAGGACAAGCCAAGGATGATTTTAATTGCACCAGACTGGCCACGCCAGCACTGGTACCCCCTCTTGCGCAGTGTGTCACGCTTGGCCCCATGGCACCTGCCTCAGACTCCTTCCCTGTTGTCTCAGCAGGAGAACCAGATTCTGCACCCTCAGCTGCAAACCTTGAACCTAGTAGCCTGGCTAATGACCTAATGTCTCCTTTACCACCCGTCAGCAAATCAGTGATGGATATCATTTTAGAGGCTAGGAGGCCTAGTACTAGAAAATCTTATGCTGCAAAATGGAAAAGATTTTGTACCTGGAACCAATCTCAAGGGATGAGTGCAGCAGTGCCCAATTCACCTCAGATTCTACAATATTTGACTGAGATGCTTCATAAGGGCTTGTCCTTTTCCTCCATCAAAATTCATGCCTCAGCCATTTCAGCTCATTATAGCACAAAGCCTCTACTCTTCTCTCACCCACTGCTCAAGCAGTTCCTCAGAGGGGCCAAAAATTTAAAGCCACTGAGGAGAGCTCCAACTCCAGCCTGGGACCTTAACTTTGTTTTGGAGAAACTCACTCTTCCTCCATTCGAGCCAGCTGCTACTGCAGATTAAAAATTCCTTTCCTGGAAAACAGCTTTCCTTTTAGCCATCACTTCTGCAAGAAGGGTATCCGAGTTACAGGCCTTTATGGCAGTGGAGCCTTTCATCATCTTTCATACGGACAGGGTGTCCCTCAGAACCAATCCCTCCTTCTTGCCCAAAGTGGTATCCAGTGTGGCTCTTAATCAGTCCATTCATTTGCCTACCTTCTTTCCTAACCCATAGAACAAAGGGGAACGGATACTGCACTCCTTAGATGTGCACAGACAACTTAGATTCTACTTGGACAGGACTAAACCTCAAAGGAAATCTGAACAACTGCTGGTGGCATTTGCTGCAGGGACAGAAGGGAAAGCTATTTCAAAGCAAACCATTTCAAAATGGATAGGCCACTGCATTCATTTCTGCTGTAAGCACCATGGAAAACGTATGGAAAACGTATCCCACAGGGCATCAGACCCCATTCAGCCAGGACTGCATCTACCTCTACAGCCTTTCTCAGAGGCGTCCCTACAAGGGACATCCTAGAAGCTGCTACCTGGAATTCTGTACATACTTTCACCAAGCATTATCATTTGCCAATTTTCTCTAAATCCAGAGCTGGTTTTGCCACTGCAGTCTTGCAGGGCCTTATAGCTCGTCCTAATTCTATTTAAATTCCTCCTCCCAACCATAGCTTTGGGAATCTACCCAAATGTAATGACTGCAACAGGAAACACGAAGAACATAGTACAGTTGTGTACACTTACCATAAATGTAGATGTTCATCAAGTGTATTCACTGTTGCAGTCCTGGATGTTCTTCATCTCACATTGCTGCAGTCCTTACGTATGGGTAGTCCGCTGTCCTCGGTCGGCCCGAATACCAAAGTATTAGGCTGACGTCGGTCATGGCGCTCAGATCTGACGTCAGAGCATCAGGGTATAAAAGCGCATGACCGACGTCATATCCTCAGTCTTTTTTGCCGCATGGTCCGATGCAGAAGCAGCGTTGCAAGTGCCGTTCGGCGTTCTGAAATTTTCGTATTCTGAGTTTCAGACCAAAACCAAGTTGGGCTAAGTACCCCGTTGGGGAATATTTTTGTTTTTTCTTGCCTCAGTTAATTCCGGATGTCAGAAAAAGTGAATAATTGTATTTCTTGTGGGAAACAGATACCGCATAGGGATTATCACTCTCTTTGCATTCCTTGTTTGGGACCTGAGCACGACGTAGTCGGGTGTCGGTTTTGTGCTAGGTTTAATAAGCGCACCAGAAAGCGAAGGTTAAGTTGCGCTAGGTTAGTCTTTGGTAACCGTGTAATTATAATATGCCGCCGGATCCTCCGACGCCCGCTTCCACGAAGAAGCGCAAAGACAAATCTTTGAAAACTAGACAGGATGATTCGTCCGTTTCGGACGCCAGTCCTGTAGAAGCTACAGTGGAACAGGTGGATCCGACTGAAGTTTCTGTTGAGTCTCAGGGGGAAACTTTGATTTTGCAGGATGTGGCCTCACAGGAGTCAGGTCAGGCTGAAGGGGCCTCTCAGGTTCCTGTTCTCCCGTCTATGCCTAAGGTGGTTAGGCCTTCTGCTACTATTTCTAAGGCTTCTTCTAAGGGCAGGTCTGTTTTGCCTTCCTCTGGTGTCACTCCAGGTACTTCAGGGTCTGTGCCTAAAAAGCACATGCTTAAAATGGCAGAAGATTTGATTACTTTAATTAGAGGTTCTATGCCCCCTCCTGATAAGAGGCCCAGGGTGGAGCCGGAGTTGGAAAGTTTGGATCAGGCCTCAGATGACTCAGAGTCTTCTGCTGAATATATTCAAGATTTTCCCCTTATTCGGATTCTGATGCAGAGGATTCCACTCCTTCTGCTTCTCCTCCAAAGGATTTTTCTTTTTCAGAAACTCTGCATTCCATGAGGGAGCATTTTAAGTGGGAAGGACAGGATTTCTCTGATTCACGGAAGAGGCTTAGGGAATTCTTGTTTTTACCACAGCATAGACCCTTGGCTATACCTCCTGTTTTGGATGTTGTTCAAGATGTTTTCTCAGAGGCTTCCCTTAATCCAGATTCTTTGCCTCCTGCGCCAGTTAAACCGGACAGGTATTACAGGGTGCCTGAGGCTCTCAAATATCTGTATAAGAGTCCTAGGGCAGACCCGGAAACTATTAGTCAGGGGCCTAAGGGTGTTGGAGCCTCTGTTGTTAAGAATCCGGTTCCTCTAGATAAGGAAGCTAGAGCTTTGGATAGATGGGGTAAGAAGGTGTATACCTCTTCTACTTTAGCAATGAGGGCTTTAAATTGCCAGTTTCATATGTTGAAGTATCAGAATTTCCTCCTTTCTCAGCTAAAATCTAAAGTGGATGCTTTGGCAGAGGGCATTGAGTGTAAAGAATTGCAGGCTTTTGTACATGTATCTGAACAGGTGGGTAAGCATTCTTTGCAGTGTGGTTTTGATGCTGTACAGGCCTCTTCTAGGGTGGCTGCCACTGGTTCAGTTCTTCGTAGGCACGCCTGGCTTAAGGATCAGAATTTGTCCGAGCATTTTAAAACTAGAATTCTGGATGCCCCTTTACAGTCTGAAGTTTTGTTTGGCCCCCCTGTGGAGTTGGTTTTGAAGAAAATGGAAGACAAGGCTAAGTCTATGCAGACTGTTAAAGATTTTTTGGAGGTGCAACCTCCAAAGTTTAGTAGAAATTGGCCTACTAAGGGGTGGACGTACCCTTCTTCTGATTCTCAGTCTAGGGGTAGATCTAGACGTGGCAGGGGCAGAGCTCATATTACATTCAGGCCTAGAACTTGGAGTTCGCCTGCACAACCTGCAGGTGAAGGCAGGGGCCACTCCTTTCGTAAACAGGCCCAATGACCTGCATTTTCAGCTGCCAGATTCTTCTTGCCTGGCAGCTCCTTTGGGAGGAAAGTTAGCACTTTTCAAGCAAAACTGGCTTTTAGTCACCCAGGACAAATGGGTGTTGGACATTATAAACCGAGGCTACAAGTTCTATTTCCATACATTGCCTCCTTTCAAAGGCATGCCAGACGTTCCTCCTCGGCAAAGGATAGAGGCTCACAAGCAGATTTCTATACTTCTTCAAATAGGAGCTATACAGCCAGTTCCTCTGTCAGAAGTGGGCCTAGGATTTTACTCTCGCCTGTTTCTAGTACCAAAGAAAGGAAACACGTGGAGACCAATTTTGGATTTATCTATCCTCAACACTTATCTGGACATTCCAAAGTTCAAAATGCTGACGTTACAACAGCTTTTACCTCTGCTGGGAAAAGATCACTGGATGGTAACTCTGGATCTCAAAGAGGCTTATCTTCATGTTCCTATCAGGCCCAGTTGCAGGAGGTACCTACGCTGGCTGGAAATTTACATTATCAGTTCTCTGCATTGCCCTTTGGCTTATCTACTGCCCAGAGTGTTCACAAAGGTTCTGGCTCCAGTGATAGCCTTTTTCAGGTTAAGAGGAATACAGATTTATCCTTATTTGGACGATTGCCTGATTATTGCACAAGACAAGGACGAACTTCTTCATCATCTACAGTATGTGATGGTAGTGTTAAGATGCCTAGGGTATTCTGTGAACTAAACAAAGTCCAGTCTAGTACCCTCTCAGGACATGTGCTTTCTGGGTGTGAGACTGAATACAGCTTCCCAGATGGCTTTTTTGACCCTGGACAAACAAAGAAGCCTTTCTCTTTATTTCCATCAAATGTCTCTACAGTCCAGGCTGACTGCAAGGACAGTCCTTTAAGCCTTGGGGTTCATGGCATCTTGTATTCTGGTGCTTCCCAATGCCAAACTGCATATGAGGAAGCTTCAATGGTATCTCAAAAATGTATGGACACAACACTGCCAGGATCTAGACAGTGTCATTCAGATAATACCTTGCATTCAGAAGGAATTTTTGTGGTGGGTTCAGGAATGTCACCTAAACAAGGGACTCTCTGTGACCCGACCAGAGGCGAGTCAGATTCTAACAACAGATGCCTCAGACAAGGCTTGGGGAGCACACCTCAATGGAAAATGGGTGCAAGACACGTGGCCTGTCAGACTTCAACATTTGCATATCAACTTGAAGGAGATGTTAGCAGTCCAATTTGCATTGATGGCTTTCAAGGATTTACTTCTCCCAGGGCAGGTGTTGATTCAAACAGACAACACTACTGTCATGTGATACATCAACAAGCAAGGGGGAACCCATTCGTACCCTCTTTGCAGGCAAGCGATGATTTTGTGGGAGACTGCTCTCAGTTTACACCTCAATCTTCAGGCAAGGTTTCTACCAGGAGCACAGAACTCCTTAGCAGATGTGTTGAGCAGACAAATAGTGGATCCTCACGGGTGGAAACTGGATCCTCATGTATTTCAAAAGTTGACAGTGTTATGGGGGACTCCAGACATAGATCTGTTCGCTTCTCCACTAAATTACCAGTTGCCAAAGTTTTGCACAAAAATGTTTCATCCCACAGCTTGGAAGGTGGATGCTCTATCATTCAGTTGGAGCAATCTTCATGTCTATGCCTTTCCACCTCTGCCTCTCATTCCCAATGTACTCTTGAAGGCCAGACAAGACAGGCCATCCATGATTCTGATAGTGCCGTATTGGCCTCGACAGCACTGGTACCCACTACTGAGGAGTTTAGCACGGAGCCTCCATGGCCTCTGCCTTTGATTCCGCATCTTTTGTCTCAGGAGGACAATCACTTCCTCAATGTCAAGATTCAGTCTCTGCATCTAACAGCCTGGCATATTCTGCTTTAGACCCTGGAGGGTCTCAGCTTCCACAACAAGTTTTGAATGTTATTTTGGAGGCCAGAAGGCCTAGTACAAGGAAAGTTTATGCTGATAAATGGAGGAGATTTTTTACTTGGAGCAAAGTGAAGGACTTTGATGTTTCCAAGCCTGATTTAAGTATTTCTCTTCAATATCTTACTGAGTTATTGGACAAGGGTTTGTCTTTCTCCTCGATAAAGGTTCATGCTGCAGCCATTTCTGCTCACTATGACTGTGACCCTCCTTTATTTTCTCATCCTTTGTTTAAGCAGTTTCTTAGAGGGGCAAGAACATAAGACCCCCACGAGAGCTCCTACTCCTGCTTGGGATCTCAATTTTGTGTTGGAAAAACTTACTCTACAACCTTTTGAGCCTGCAGCTACTGCCGAGTTAAAGTATTTTATCATGGAAGACTGCTTTTTTGTTGGCCATTACCTCTGCAAGAAGGGTTTCTGAATTACAGGCCCTTATGGCAGTGGAACCTTTCCTGATTTTTCATAAGGATAGGGTATCTTTGCGTACTAATCCTTCCTTTATGCCTAAAGTGGTTTCTAGTGTGGCCTTGAACCAAACTATTCATTTGCCTACTTTTTATGCAAACCCCCAAAATAAAGGGGAGAAGATTTTGTATACTTTGGATATTCACAGGCAGTTGCGTTATTATTTGAGCAGAACCAAAGGGTTCAGGCAGTCTCAGCAGTTGTTTGTTTCTTTTGCTTTGGGTTCTCAGGGAAAACCTGTGTCAAAACAAACTATTTCTAAATGGATTGGTTTTTGTATTTCTTTCTGCTATTCCCATCATGGTAAGGAGATTCCGGCTGGAATCAGTCCTCATTCCACTAGAGCTACTGCCACTTCTACTGCCTTTCTAAGGGGGGTAGCTACAAAAGATATTTTGGAAGCAGCCACTTGGAGTTCAGTACATACTTTTTCTAAACATTACCACCTTCCTCTTTATTCTAAGTCTAGGGCTGGATTTGCCACTGCAATATTACAGGGCATTTTAGCAGCCCCTAATGCTTTATGATTTTGCCATCCTCCCTTTACCTCTGCTTTGGGATTCTACCCATATGTAAGGACTGCAGCAATGTGAGATGAAGAACATAGTACAGTTTTGTACCTACCATAAATGTAGATGTTCGAAGATCCACATTGCTGCAGTCCAATTTACCCTCCCTCCTTCCCCTCTGTAGTTTGGCATGGTTATATGGTTTGGGTGATGGTTGTTATTGGGCATGTTTTTGGGAGGTATCCTGTTTTTGGGCTGTGGCCTTTCTTTTTATGGCCTTCTGACATCTGGGGCAAGAAAAGACTGAGGATATGACGTCGGTCATGCGCTTTTATACCCTGACGCTCTGACGTCAGATCTGAGCGCCATGACCGACGTCAGCCTAATACTTTGGTATTCGGGCCGACCGAGGACAGTGGACTACCCATATGTAAGGACTGCAGCAATGTGGATCTTCGAACATCTACATTTATGGTAGGTACAAAACTGTACTTTACCCTCCTTTCAGCCCCCTTTCTTCTTTTGGCTATACCTCTACTCTCACTTACTATGCTCAAAAAGCTTTTTGGTGTATTTGCTTATTTGTTGGAGGTATATCCTTGTATTATAGATTTAATTCCTTCCCATTAGGAGGGCACCTGCCATCTGGGGCAAGAAAAACTGATGGAATGGCATCGGCTGCATGTTTTATACCTCTGACGACCTGACGTCATGGAAGAAGGGACAGCAACTGACGCAGGACCCAAGACTTTGTTAATCAGGCTGACTGAGGGCTACTGCAAGCAGATAACCCAAATATAATGACTGCAACAGTGAATACACTCTAACATCTGCATTTATGGTAAGTGTACACAACTGTACTTTCCTGCTCCATATAAGACCCATTTTTGTTTTAAATCGTCATACAATGTCTGTGTTAAAGGTGCTACACAAATTGATAGACATGGATCATTGTAGTTTTGTGAAAGGGAAGCAAACATTTGATAACATTAATAGAACAATTATGATCCATTTCGAACTGGAGTTTAAGAAGACGCCACTAGTGTTAGTGAGTCTTGATGTAAATAAAACATTCATTTAGGTCGGATGGAATTTTATAAGCAGGTTACTGGTAGCATTTGCATTCACTGATAGAATAATAAGGGGGAAGTATAAAAGGGTAAGAGGCAAGAGTTAAAGTGGTAGGGCTCCCCTCTGGCAAGCTGTGTTTGACCAGAGGCAGGCAGAATTGTCCTTTTTCCTCACTGCTATTTGCATTATATTTAAAATCATTAGCAAAGAAATTAAAGTATCTACACATTCAGGGATATAACTGGTGTGGTAATCAAAAACCAAAAAAACCTTACTTTGCAAATATTATTTTATACTTAATAAATCCTGAAAAGGTAATGTTGGCATTGTGGAACATTTTGAGACAAGTTTCATGTCTTTTCAGAATATAAATTAAATGAGAAAAAAAAGTTTTAGTGATAAAGTATGCACCCATGCATAAATTGGTTTGGCAGTACCCATAGTTATGAGGACGTGATAAGATAAAGTATTTGTGTATGCATTAATAGTGATTGTGTAGTGGCAGGTAAAGATATAAGGGAAGACTAAAATAAAGAAACTGGAATCTCTTGGTGATGGATAGTGAGATGTGAGCAGTAAAAATGTTTTAAATCTCTCTTGCATTGTCTATAGGTCAGGTATAATTTTAGCTACTGGAGGGAAAATGTGGATGACAACGAATAAAAAAATGAAGAAATATAATTTGGAAGGGATGAGGACAAGAGTTAAGTGGAATAAGTTGATTCTTCCCATAAAACAAGGTATTTTAGGGTTTATCTGGTTTGAAGGAGTATTTTGAATCTGTACATAACCCAAACAGAGTTAGGAAACAAAGTGGAAATGAATAATGATGAAACGGAGAATGAGGAGATTCCTGAGCTAGGGAGACTAGGATTTTGGATGCAAGACTTTAAGGAAAATGGTTATACTCACAAATTTGCAGAAAATGTTCTAAGAACCAAGCCAGCAGGGGCAATGGGGACAGGAGATTTTGCCAACAGGGATGTTTGCAAGAAGATGAGTAAAAAAAAATAGTCGAGGGGACTGGAATTTATTGAAGGAAATTAACAAAGGATTCTTCATATTGGGGCAAGTAACTCTTTAGAGAAAGGTAATAGAGTAGGAAGATGCTAAGCAAGACTTCGGACCTCAGATTATTGATTACCTTCTGTATTGTGTACTGATAAGAGTTGAGCCAAAGAGAAAGGGGATAGGGGAGAGCTAAGTCAAAGACTGACAGTCTAGAACAGAAGATGCCACTAGAAAAGGAGGATATTTAGTAGACCTATAAAATATTGCATGATAATAAGGATCAATCAGAAGAGGTCAGAAAAAACGGGGAAAAAGAGTATGGAAAGACAAATTGCAAAGAAACAATGGGAAGAAATCTGTGGGGCTCCCAAGTATGCATCAAAGTCTGGAAGGTTTAAGATTTTTGCATAGAAGTATTTTAAGTAGCCATTTGTATAACCCAAGTAAACCTTTGGAGGAGTTTTACTCACATAGGTAGTAGATTTTGAAGATGTAATTTGGAAGGAAGATGAAACCTGAAGCTTGTTTTTCAGGGATGTAGTGATTTGGCGGGTTTTTAAAAATTTTCTAGAGTACATTAACAGAAATGTTTGGGGAACAAATGGTTTACATAAGGAAATTATTAATTTTGAGCTGGGATTTAGGTTCTGAATTGCCTAGGCACAATAAGGATGTGGCAAGTTTAATTGTATTGTCAATCAAGAAAGCAGTTACTCTAAAATGGAATTAAAATCTAAACCAAAAAGCATTTATTACAAAATGGAAATTAAAACCTAAGCAAGCTATAATGGAAGTATTGATTGTTGTAAAGGTGATATAAGAATTAGAGTTGAGCTCTTTAGAAATGGGAAGGAATGAATTTAATAGAAATGTGATTTGTAAGATTAGTGCATGCTAAATCATTCTCATGAGCAGGAGTGAAGTTTAAGGGATGGCAGGAATTGCACAGTTTGTGATATCGGAACAAATTAAATTCTTAAAAAGAAAACATGTATACGGCGTGATAGTAATGTAAACGCAGAACTTGTTTTCTTGTCTATTAATATACATGAACTCATTACGCAACTTAAAATGTGATCATTTAATAAAGACATTTAAATATAAAAGAAAGATATGCCAAGCAAATAAATATGATAAATAATAGCCAAAAGTGAGTAGCTGAGTTAGCTTGGGTTGCTTGGCTGTTAGAACTGGCAAATACCTTTCACTTGTCTTCACCAGTGAAGACCATATTGCTGTAGTCTGTGTAGGCTAAATTATATATGTGACTGCAGAAGTTGTTGTTCAGAAACTAGTACCTTTAATTGAAGTAGTTGTTGAACAGTAGCATCTAAACAAATATATAAAGCAGTTCTGTACAGATTCTGCAGTGAATGCCTTCTGCTGGCATGTATATGAACAAGTCAGACGTGCCTTGAAGTCTTGTCTGATGTGCTTAGCCATGCATGCTAATTAAAAGCTTTTCACTTGCCAAATCTGTCTTTATAGTGAAATATGCCCTCTTTTAATATAGTTTATCAGCTTCCAGATGATCCTGCTCTATCTTATCTGAGACAATTTTATGGTCTGGGTCTCTTTTTTTTATAGTTAATATATATGCCTGCTATTCCTAAACATCATGGCATCTTTCACAAGGATTGTGTGTTCTTTAAGATCCATCCCGTCTTCTGAATATGGCTTCAGATTTTGTCTGAACCAGACCGTTTATTTCCTGATTCTCTATGAGGAGACAGAATCTAGCAAAGAAAGATGCTGTCACATCCTGGATGTCCACTGTTAGCTCAGATGTTCCCTGAAATGGATGCACAAGTTCAGAAAAGATATCTGTTACCTTTCCTCAAGGGAGACAAGTATGTCCAGTTGCCAAGTACTTTCCAAGTAGATTGACAATTGTATTAGCTTTTGTCAGCAAGTATCAGACATCCCTCTGGTCCATGTTGTGGTGAAAGGTCCACTCCACTTTGAGTGGGTACCTCTCCTTTGTCTCCAGTGCTAACATTTGTACTCTGGCCACTTATTTTTTTGGTGCAGAACGTCACCTGGCATTACTGTCTTAAACACATCATTTTAAGCCAGGCCACCTCTGATGTGACATTACTGCAATACTGAGCACACTTTGCTCTGCCTTTGTATGGTGCACTGGTTAGCATTGTCATCACACAGCAAGAGGTTCTCCAGTTTGATTCTTGGCTGGGATGCCTACTGTGTGGAGTCTGCATGTCCTCCCCATGTTCACGTGAGTTTCCTCTGGGTACTCCAGTTTCCTCCCACATTCCAAAGACATGCGTCTGGAGTGTTTCTCCCCGGCTGCTGCGAAAAATAGGTTCTGTTCCTAGTTGGACTTTCCCTGTCAACAGATGTTAAATAAATAACCCTCTGTCTCCTTCCACCCTGGTGATTACTATTCAAGATTCAACTTAACCAAGGACCATTCAGGGACAGTCTCAAGACTTCTCATATGGCTATGACATTGAAGTTATGTAAAGTTTTCCTATGATCAGATGGTCCCACTTGATACCCAAAACAATGCTAAACTGCACCACCATAACTGTAAACTGAACCTTTTTATACTTGCTTTGTTACTCAGATAAACAAACTATGTTTAGGAAACTTTTCAGCTATGACCTAGGCCAGGATAAATGCAATGTTTGGGAAAAGTTTAGAGTAGCCAGACAGAGACAGTTTGCTCGAGAAGGAAAGGAGGCAACCAGGGTACTTGAAGAAAACCCACATGGATGTGGTGAGAACATGCATACTCCACACAGTGATTGAGAAAGAGTTCGGAATTGAGCCCCAGACCTGAAGTTGTCAGGCAGAAAGCTTAACCTTTAAGCTACAGTTCTACGAATTGAGTAGTTTGATAAACCCTTCTGTTTCATGTATACTGCCTTACAAGAAGAAACTAGGGGAAAAATGTAAATCCATCATCACATTACTGCAATTATGTAGTCATCAAAGGAAACCTGAGACTTGATCCTTTTTAAGAACAGCAAAAAAGGTCATCCAGTATTTGAGATGCTTTATCCCTGTCAAGCAAATGGTGAGACTTCACTTGTGGTTGAACTTCAAAAAATTAGCTCTACCAAAGAAGAGATTATGACATAGCTAAATAAATATAGCAGCACTGTGAACGTGTAACTTAATTTCAACACTAGAATCTAGACCTATGAAGATGAGTCACTGAATTGAGGATTTGTGTTTGGCAAATTAGAAAAAAATTGGGAGCACTAGATGCAGTCTCGTTCCCCCCCCCCCCCGCTTGGGGGTGGGGGGGGGGTAGGAAATGAATGATTGTTGGTTTTAAGGTAAACTGAGTCACGCTAATGCAAGTTCCACAGAGGGTTCCAAAAAGAATAAAATTGGATAGGGCATATTGTATTCTAGTACTGCCTCCCCCTCTGCTATACTGTCCTGAGACAGTTTTGCAAAGTTTGCGTTTTTTAAGCAAAAAAAAAAAAAAAAAAAGAGGGCTCTTGCCTTCTGTGGTCAGTAATTGAAAACTGCACTTGCGGAGAAGAAATAGTGCATGTTGAGTGTGACTGTTTTAGGTTCATAGGTGTTTACTAGGCTAACAACCACAAGGGCCTTTTTAAGCCTAACCATGCATCCATCCCAAATCTATGACAAGTTCTGATACCTTTGATAAGTGTAAGCAGTGGTTTGGGAGATGAAACCTTTACAAGCAGGAGCCTGGGAGATGAACCATTTACCAGTTGCCTGTGACATAGGTGCCAAACCAGGGATGAATTTCCTTTTCCCCATCCAGTTGTCCAAGCTGCACTTGAATTGGGTTAGGGAGGAACTCTGCTTCACACCTGTTGCGTAGACGAGGTAGTCTCTGGGATACATACCTGTCTCTCCAGCAGGTCCTATTTATATCACAGGCAAGGTTTAAGTTTTTAGAATGGGTAATTCTGGTGCTGTTTGTTTTACAGTTATGCAGGAGGTCCATCAGAGTGGGATCTGTCAATGCCCTGTATGTGAGGCATAGATCTCCTCTCAAAAGCCTGTATGAGACAGAATACATGGATAGAGCCTTTAGGTGATCTGCATAGGACATTTTACTTACTGCCTGTATTCTTTCAGTGAGGAACCTCTGTGGACGTTCCAATTGTTAGATATGTCTGGTTAGGTACATACCAAAGGGGACATTATAATTAGTGATAGGAAATTAGATGCCATATCTTTGTTTATAAGTTGCACAACATAGAATCATTTCCTCACTACTGTAGACACATGATGGTCAAAGGCTAGATTACTCTTTATATGTGTCCCTAAGTCCCTGACTACTGGGTCATCTCTTAAGTGGTGTGTTGTCAAAATGATAGCACGCGTGGATGACTTCCCAAATATACTGTTATGCATTTATTGGCATTTAGTTTTAGTCCATGGATCTGATACCAGTTGTTTGTCTGTGCCCTGCCTGGAGAACATTTGTGCCAGTGTGGGATTCAGTGACAGCTCCTAATTTGCAATCATCTGCAAATTTAGTCAGCCAGAGACCACAGACATTGGCCTTTGCTTCAGAGACGTAAATGCCAAAAAGGAGTGGTCCAAAGATTGATCCTTAAGGGACTCCACTTGTGATTGGCCTCTTTGTAGAGGTGGACTCTGAGTTCTAACTTCCTGAGTCCTGTCTGTGAGCTAGTTGGCTATCCACCGGGTGACATACGAGTTTGTACCTAACCTCTCGAATTTGCCAACAATGCCTGAATGGGGTATTGTGTCATATGCCTTGGCCAGGTCAAGGTAGGCAGTGTGAACCATTTTTCCTGCATCCATTGCTTTGGTTACCTTCTCAAAGAAATTCACCAGGTTGAGTCGGCATGATATGCCCCTAACGAAACCAAATTGGGTTGGCTCCAGTGTCTGGAGGTTTACTATATCTCTCTTGATCATTCCCTTTTAATTCTTTTCATGGCTTTACTTATAAGACTAGTGAGACTTATGGTTCTGCAGTTTCCAATGTCTGTAGATGGCCCACCTTTGTGTAGTGGGCTGACTGTTGCTGTTCTCCATTCATAAGGCATGAAGCCTGTTTGGAGGCTGCAATTAAACAGCAATTCCAGAGGGCCCTTATAGGTCATATTTCATGCTGTTTAGAAGACATCCTGGGATATTATCTGGGCCCATTGATGCTGTGTTCTTGGCCTTAGAGAGAGCATTAAGGACCTGTTCCTTAGTGATACTAGGGGAAATTTTGTCATAGGGAAAAGGAAAACAGTGTTCTGCTTGATTCATATGGAGTAGACTTTTAGGTCTGAATACTATATGCCTATATCCTGCCTCAGTCAAAATAATATCCAAGATGAGAAGTAAGATGTTTGATGACCTGCAAGTAGCAGGGGCTAATGGCACACTTGATGTCACTTCTTACAGAAAAGTCATATTTCACAAATTTTATTTATTTTTTTTCTTCTTTGCAGATGCACTATGTTTATATGCATGCACATGCATTTCATTAGATGCTCCTCTGTTTTGTTTAAAATGCTTTTCTTTGTCGTACAAAATATTCTGCATTTGACGCTGGTGTGAATAATTCTACCAGGGTTACCATTGTCGGTTGTTTGCTCCTCTACACCTGTGTTTATCATGTCCCTTTCCTATGCTTTCCCCTGCTGAGGTGTATGAAGTTTAAGCCTGCTGCATTCTCATACCTCCCAGAAGTTTACAAGCAAAATGATAGAACTGCAATAGCAGCTATGTGTACAAAGACTCCTTTGCATTTTACAGTGCATCAGAAGAATTTGTCTAACTCATTTGGCTTGATGCACTTTTGCAAATACTGGAAATAAATTAGCGACCTTATACTGGCTCATGGAATACCATTACTGTGTTGTTACTTTTACTTTACCGCTGATGTTTGTATATACTGTGGTTTAAATTTAAGTAGTATTTGTCAGTTTTAAAAGGGAGTCGGCTCCGGACGTATAAAGGACTTTGAGGTGTTTGTTGAAACTCATTGTCAATAATTCACCAAATTGATTATATTGTCTTTTGTCAAGCAGATCACTCAAAGAAACTGTGATGGCTAAATGTAAAAGGTGGGAGCACTGCTCCACAAGCAGTATTAGCTTGAGAATCAGTGATGGGGGGGGGGGGGTTGGGTCTGGTGGAGGGCAGATATTACAGGATTGGATGGTCTGTTTTTTAACCGTCTTAAGCAGCTCAGCAAAAAATAAATGAGCACCTGCTTGATGAGAAAAATGAAGGCTACCTTGAGAGGGCAGAGCCATAAGATGAGGCCTAGAGGTCCTAAAAGCAAAACTTTTCAAAGTTCACACCAGGGGACCCATATAAGAGGGAGATAGTATCCCATATGTGTGAGCAATAACATGAGTATGCATTAAGTTTTGTTTCACTTTTTTTACCAAGCTGACATGGGAACGGATCATAACCTCCACATGTGTATAAAGTTTAGCAGAGCTGTTTCTGAAGTGGTTCTTTGTTGTCCTTTTCCATTATATTTAAAAATCCCAAAAGCATATGATAAATGTGTGTGTGTGTGTGTGTGGGGGGGGGGGGGGGGGCAGTTTGCCCTGTTCCTTTGACAACCATCCCCAGGTCTTTCCTCTTTTAAGGAGAGGATGGGATTCAGCTTCCAGTGACCTCTTGCTTATACACTTGTGGTTTTCAGAATAACAGCATCCAGGTGTCAGGTTGAGCGGAAAGTGGGCTGTCCTTGACAGGTTAGGAGTTACCATTTTAGTGGAAAATGGAGGTATCTCCAGTGTTTATTGCAGAAATATGTTCTGCTAGAGCCTTTTGCTGTTGCCTGTGAAAAAAGACTAAACTTTATGCAGAATCTGGTCTGAGTGTTAGTTAACAAATATACTTGACGTATTTTTTATTCGAGTGTATTCTGGTGTAACTTGAAAGTGAGCACCCCCACTTTGTTTGTTAGGGAAGAGAATGCAGAATGGTAGTGATGGGTTTCATAGGCCAGAACCTTAGCTGGTGACCATTCACATACTGAGATAAGTGCAGAACTATATTGGGTAACCAAGTGGTGTGGGGTACTGGATTCTTGGAGCTGTGGTAGGCCTTCTGTACTGGAAGTGAGGGAGAGATGAGGACCAAATACGATTGTGGGCTGAAACTTTAGTCAGAGGTTCTTGATAAAGAAATGTGCCAGCGGTGCATTACCATGGGAAGCACTGGTTTGGGTGTTATGGTATTTCTGCTCCATGAGGGAAGTCTAATGTTTTATGGTTTGATAAGTTGGGAGATTAAGGTAAATGCCTGTGTGCACACGAAAGGTTTGTTTCAACCTTCTGAAAGTGGACTGGTTTAATGCACAATCCATATGTGCAGAATGTGTTATGTGGAAGTATTGGGTGGCATTGATTTATTCTCTTTGTATGAAGCTTCTTTCTCCAGTTTATTTAGGCAGTTGTTGCTGTATAGTAAAAAGTAAGCATATGAGTGATTTAATTTGCTAACATAAGAAATGAGTAAAATGGTGGTGTGAAAAGGAGAGAACTGATGGAGATCAGACACAATGTTTTACCTTTCTGGTTTGTGTATAAAGTGGGGCCAGATACATAGTGATGTCTTGTAACAACATGTGAGGTAGTGTCCTGGAATAGTAATTGGCTTACTAACTCTTTCTGTAGATGGAAGTTACTTAAGGAAGTTAAACTGCAAGATCCTGTTATAGCATGCTTTTCAGGAGATGCATATTTCTTAGGAAGAGACTGAAAAACTCCAGGACATTTGGTATTTTCAACTATGAGGATCATTTTAACCAAAGAGAGAAAGGAGGAGGTTACTGTCCTCTTAACATGACATCTTTCTGAAGATTATACTTGCTCAGAAGAGATTAAAATTTTGCAGTGTCTGTCTCCCTTCAGGTGAATGTTGGCTAGGTCACTCCTAAATGGTATCCTAGAAGTTGCATATGAATGGAATCTGTGCTTTGTTCAGGATGAAACCTCTGGGAGCAGGGTAGATAAAACTCACAGCCATGGAGAGGAAGATGGTAACCTTTTTTTAAGCAGGCTGGTCTATGTGATTCCTTTTGAACAAGAAGTTCTGTACCCTGCATGTACATGCATTAATTCTCTTGTTCATAGATATACTAGATGGACAGTGTTGTATTGCCAGAGAAAAGTACTGAGTCCAGAAGATGAAGAGAGCATTGCTCTCATTTGCTGGTCATGCATGGAGTGTTGTGAACCCTATTTTGGGAGATAAAGCTGTTTCCCATATAACAGAGATCCAGATTCTAGGAAGGGGCTTCAAGAGGTGGCATCAACAGCTTATGTGAAAACAACATGTGATGAGCAAACAAAAGTATTGGTAGCAGCAGGGTAATGTTCTTCCTTAAGGGACTGATGGTGCATTACTTGACAACAAACTGAAGACAAAAAACAGAGCACCTGGCCTAGCAGCAAGATTGGCAAGGTATGCTATAGGTAAAACAGGCAGAAGATGGACTGCAAGTGGGGATTTGGCAAATTCTACCACAGCTGAGGTACAGGAGCTTTAGCAAAACAGAAGAGGTTTTGCCGTCCATGCTTCAAAATGTAAATATTATTGGAAGGGGGTGACTACCAGAACTTTGTTTCTAAGTCTGAGGCAACAGAAAAGTTATGACACGATCACAAAAGTAAAGATCCCTTTTGATGGGGAGTTGTCGAGTATTTTGTTCATACTACAAGCCCTTGTGCAATGCAGAGAGGTGAACTTAAAGGGACAATCCCAGTGTCTAAAATTCGGGTCCAACTACAAGTAACGAAAGTAATGCCTACTTTAGGTATGTCACTCACATTCCCACCCACAGTGTCATTTTTCTTTTACATTTCCTGTATTTTTTAAATTCCAGTCTTCTTTTGTCTCCCACTGTCAACTATCATTTCATTTTGCATACCTGCCCATTTGAATTGGATCTTTGTTTTCAACTCTTCACATGTTTGCTGCTGTTTAATCAGTCTTTTCACTTATCTCATCACAATTTTTTTGTAGATATACTTTCTGTAAGACTGTTGTTTAGCAATTATAACTGCAAACTGCTCCTTACGTTAACATTTTTTTCTTTCTGAACGATCCTTCATTGTTTTTCCCTTATGTAGCCTTCGTATCCTTCAGAACTCCAAAGTTAACACTAATCTTGTTATTGTAATAGTTTTCTAAGATTTTAAGAACAATATTTAAAATCTTTCCTTCGTCCCCCATTATCTTAGACTTTGTCCAGCTTTGGTGTTCTAACAGGTTGAGAGGCAAGGTGGGGGGTTGAAGTTACATTTAACAAGTTAAATTAAGTCTTTGTTTTTTTAGAATGATCATTTACTGCGGTTCATTCCTGTAGGAACCGCAATGAACAATCGTTCTAAAACGCAAAGTTTTAATGTAAGTTGTAATGTAAGAAACAGTTGCTAATCACATGAAAGTAAAACTCTGCATGGGCATATTTATATTTGTTAACCACTGCTGATTACATTACAAGGTTACATTAAAGGAAAGAAGTGGTCTGAGGTTTTAACTGGAGTGCAGTGCACAAAATCCACAGGTAATGAATATGAAACAGGACATAAATAGGAGGAAGTAAAACGTGCTTTGTTCAGTGCTATCTGCTATCATATTGTTATGAGCTTCTCCCGAGACAGCTTAAGCAGGGCAGCACCGTGAAGTGTAGACATCCACAGCTTGTCTCCTTAACCTGGTTTTGGAAACATTTCAACTTTCTTTCACAAGGTGTTTGACAAAGGGGACAATGAAGGTCTAGTTTTAATTAAAACATGTACGCAGAACTGTTAACACAGGCTTTTCCAGAACAAACGCTGGTACTTCACATGTTTTGGGTGAAGTATTACAGTTAAGTAGTATAGTACTAAGCAACCTTAAGAAAAGTTTTTTTTTATATAAATGTGTTGGATTTTATGCATTTTTTCATAATGCTGATGAGTAAAGACATACCGTGGAGACTCTCTCAGAATCTTCTGTAATGATGACATTAGGTAAATGATTTTGTTTGTTTTGTTAGTATAAAGGTAACTTGCATATTAAACATTTTTAGTTCTGTTTCTTTTGCGTACTAAAATTATGGATTATACTGTTATTGTATGAAGTGTTTAATTTTTCAATTGGGTTGTCTTATTGTTTACTTTTTCAATTGGGTTGTCTTATTGTTTACTTTATTTGAGAAGAGTATAAGTTTGTAAAACAAAAAGGGGCTACATGTTTCTATTATATGCTGTATAAAGCATATAGTTTGGTTTGCACAAGGGTTATGCATGTTGTATTCGCATAGTGTGCAAACCTGGTAATAAAGCAACATAGGTTACACACACACCTCATCTGTACTGTCTGTTGATGAGTAAAGTTATCGGTGTTGGATTAAGACAGGTTTTTATGTTAAAGTCAAAGTAGTGGATCATTGTACTTGTATGTCCAGTGATGTAGTGAGTAATTTTACTTACCTGGATGCAAATGTCCAAGTACAGTAAACTCTCAGTTAACCGGAACCCATGGGGATTGGTAGATGCCAGATAACTGTAGTTTCTAGTTGCTTGAGAGTTGCTATTAAAATAGGACCGACTAATACTGTGCCCTATACTGTTTGTATGGTTTGACTTGTTCTTAGGTTGGAGAGAGACAGAATTTATTCCTATCCTTTTTCAAAACTCTTAAAAACATAAGGTATGTTTCTGTGGGTGGAAAACAATAAGTGCAACACATGAAAATTTTACTGTATTTCTTTAACTTTTTTTTTTCTGGTTGCTCGAGATCCAGTTAACTGAGAGTTTACTGTACTGCAGTTGTATTATTTGTTTCAGTACATTATTGATTGTTTCTTTTTTTCTATTTGCCATGCAGCATAAGTAATTATGGATGCCTTCCTTGCTTTACTGGGTAGGTGGGCTAGTCCTCAGATCATTTTCAACCATGACCGTGGTCAAAGAGCATTTACAGAGTTCAACATACAGTTGTAGCTGCAGTGCTGTAATATTGAGAAAGGACATGCAGGCGTACACAGACAAGTATTTTTATTACAAATGTGGTACACTTCCAGCAAATTGAAATATTTATTAGTCATCGCATAGTGCATAAAATGTCATCAGCCTAAGTAGTTGACAATAACCTAGACATTTGCCTACCATATTTGGTAGCATGTGCAGGTATTGTGTATATTTACACATTCATGATTGTCTGAGTACATGGGTCAAAATGGGAAGTAAGATGATCTGTTTAGTGCGTATCTGACCTACCTGCTTGGTCTTGTATCTGTTATGTGTATAAGTATTGTCATCTATAGTCCTTCTGAAGAGAGTTGAGTAGCTGTTTCTTGTTTCTGGATATGTTGTGAAAGAAATCGAAGTTACATTACATAAACCCTGTTACATGAAAATGAACATCATGTCACATGGTCCTTGCAGCTCTCTCCCACTCCTTTATCCTTATTTCATCCTTCCTTTTCTTATCTTGTCATCACCTTACTTGCTGCCTCTCATTCATTGCACTTCCCTCTTCTCTTTTTATCTCTCCCTCTCACACACTTCTGTTCCCTCTGCATGCCTTTCTTACCTTTTCTCTGTTTTCTCCCCATGGTATCCTTTTCCTGCAACTGCTCTCACTTGCCTCCTCTAATGTCATCATACCTCTATATATGATGATATGCTGCTGTCCCTGTAACATAAAACAACTTGGTTATTATGGCTACATCTTATCCATAAAGCTTTGGTTACCATAATTCCATGTTTTGACATTGTAAACTGCTTCTTTAACTAAATGTTGTTGTGTATTCTTCTATCTGTAAATATTTATATGTACATTTTTATTTAACATTTATTTACTGGGAATGTCCGACTGGAACAGAGACCATTTTCAGCTGAGGCCCAGGGAGAAATGCTTTGTATACGTATACATACACACATACATATATATATATATATATATATATATATATATATATATATATATATATATATATATACATATATATATATATATTATATATATATATATATATTTGTATTTTTTAGCACATCCTTGTCTCTGTAAATGTGTTGTTCATTTCTTATGTGAAACTTTTTACCCTGACTGTGCCTGCAAATGGTCCATTGAGATCAGTTCACTACCCCAGTAAACACATATAAATAAAATAAACTTTTTGCATTTCCCTGATTTAATGCCATGTATAGAGAAGTTGAAACTGCATTGAAATAAACTTTGCGTGACTGTGTATCACTCAGCTACTTAGCTAAGATCTGTACCATTCTGCAGTAAAACTGTGCTGCTGGTTTAAGCTTAGAGAAGGCTCTTTCATCTAGTGCTTTAGTGAGTTGTGGCCTAGAGAAACAGATTGCATCATTTGTGGCAAATTGTGGATGATTGCAAGGAGTAGCTGTTTCCTCTAAGATGAGGTGTGTGTGTGTTGTGTTGTGTTGTGTGTGTGGCATTAGGAGCAGTTTAGAAGTTTGTGAGTGAGGCAGTTTAGTAGAAGAATGGCCCTAGCAGTGATTTGCAGCTAGCTGGCCTTTTCTAGTGAGTTGTATTATTGTTTCCTGTGGGCTCCTAATTTATAAATCTACAGATTTATATGCTGCTGTTTGTAGGTTATGGGTGTTTTGTGCCAACTTTAATACAAACAGTGGTAGGCAGAATTCTTCTTTTGGCATTATTTGTAAGTCTAATGCTTTTTGGATTCGAGTAGGAGAGGGTAAATATGCCAGCTTCAAGTGATTGAGTGCAGCTTTTGTGATCATTTGTTTGTGTGGAACAAAAGTGAGTTGCTGATGAAAATAAAACTTCAGAAACTTTGTTTTGTGACAGTAAATAATGCCCAAGAATCTTTAAGTGCCAAGTAACACGAGTTATTTTTGCAGCTTCATGTCATCCAGCCACTTTATAGGGTGCTGGTTGTAGCTTTTCTTGTAGCTGTAGTTTTGATTTACCTGAAAGTAGTGCGATTATGTCATTTGTGTAAAGGGTACATTTAAGCTTTGGTACCTCAAAGGGTCAATTTGTTAAAGAATATGGAGAGTAGTAGAGGTCCTTGTATTGAACCTTGTGGCACTCCTGCAGATAGGATAATCATTTGTAGATGTGTTTGCACCATGTGTGAGAGTAAATGACATATTGATTAGATACGCTGTAAAGCGATGTCAGCCTGTCGGGTATAACAAAACTGACTAGTGTTTTAAGTAGAAAGATGTGCTTGACTAAACCAATTTCACTTTTCAGATCTACAAGTAGAGCACTTGATATGTGCCTTTATCCTTGGTCTCATAGATGAAATTAGTTGCAGTTGTTAATGGAATTTATAAACACTTACTTATTATGAAAACCATTTAGTAAAAACTGCTAGAAAAATTCAGCCAAGTTAAAGTCTTCACTGTGTGATACCTTAAACCTCCTGTAGTGGGGGCCCATGAGATGGCCTTCTATTCCAGTGTTGCAGTATTCTACATGTGGATTTAGCCTTCTTCCTTTCCAGTTCGTCCGGCCAGGATTCCAAAGATTTTCAGTCCCTGTAGGTGCGTCAGACGTCTGATGTGGCAGCAGGAACGTGGGCCATAAAAGTGACGTCTGCACGCACCAGCCCTCCGAACTTTTCAGCTGCCAGTCATACACAAGGTGCTCCTGCTTCTCGCGGATGTCGAATTAAGAAAAAGTCAGATAAGTACCTCGTTGGGGATCCTTTCAGTCCTTCTGTTTTTGATATGTATAGTCTGAACTGTGTCATCTGGGCCAAAGTCATTTTATCCCTCTACTCCAACCGTGTGGCTTTCGGAAAGCGATATTTGTACAGCTCTCCCAGCTACTGTATCTGTGAATGCTGCTTCCATCTTAAAAAGCATGATGTGAGCGATATTTGAGGTCATGGTTGCTAATCTGGTTGGCTGTGCCAAACAAACTGCAAATGGCCTCCATGTTCATAACACTGTGTGTATACTTCTGTTTTGGCTACATCTAAGCCAAAGTATGCCTTCCTTACCCACCATTAGATCAGATTCAGAAATTGAAGGATAGTCTGTCTTAGGTTTGTTTATTTGTTTAGGCCAGATATAGACCTAGAATAGCCATTGCAAAACTACGTACCTCAATGATGAGACAAGACATTGCCTTGCCAAATTTGATGCATTATCATACAGCATCTCAGTTTAGGATGATATATTACTGGCACCCCCCAACCCCATGACCACCACCACTTACCACAGAAGTAAAAGGTAGTCTGACTGCTTGGTAAGAATTTTATAGTTCAGTTATAAGAAGTACATAGGTTTCACTTCTCATATCATTAATTTCAGGCAAGAACTGTGTTATTTATCTGCTGATGGGTGGCCAATGACCTCAGAATATAATCAAATTCTTAAAGGAATAAAGATTTCTTTACCCACCTGAAGTTGTCTGATTGGTGAGTTTACAGAGAATTGCAGTGTGATGGATAATCCCTGTGTACCTATGTTGGATGTGTGATGAGCTAGACTCTGTGTACTGTAGCCCGGTAGTGAGCTCTCACAGATCTTAGTAGCTGTACAATGGGCAGCCTTACCTTTTCACTGGAGACTCTGTGCTAATGGATTTCTCAGTATACCTAACCATTTAGCTAAAATGATTCCAGGTCTATGTCAGAAGTACTTGAGGTATGAGGATTAGAATTAGGTTCCTAGGAACATATGTTCTGGTACTGGTGGAAAGAAAGTCATCATGAAAAACTGAAGGCATTCAGCCACCCCTTCAGTGAAATTATCTGATGTTTTGATGAAAGGCCATTGGGATATGGAGTGGTTGCTGTCTCAGTTTATGATGGTCTTCCCACCATTTCTAGATAGGAACCTTGTTTGAGGGCATGTAAAAAAATTCTGCCATCAACAGCAGATTTCTTAATTAACAGATTAAATATGGTTATTGCCCTTGTATGGATGACAGTGAACTAGGAGGACCACTGTCCCCCTCCTCAATCCCACCCCGTAGCATACATAAAATTGTCTTCCTCAGACTGTATTAGGGGGTAACTAATGTGGATATGAGCATTACATAACAAAAGAGATGTTCTTCGTGTTTCACTGTTGCAGTCATTACATTTCGGTAATCCTGCTGGCAAGTTGCCCTCAGTCGGCCTGAATTCCAAAGTCCTGGGTCCTGCGTCGGCTGCTTTCGCCCCTTCCCTGATGTGAGGTTGTCAGGGGTATAAAAGATGCGGCCGACGCCATTTTCTTTAGTCTTTCTTGCCGCGCGGTGCCCGAAGCAGAAGCAGTTCGCAAGTGCCGGTCGGCCGACTCCTGAGATTTTCGTGTTCGAGTTTCAGATCCAAAGTCTTCAATAAAGCTAAGTACCCTGTTGGGGAAACTTTTTTCTTGCTCCAGACCAATGTCAGAAAAAGTTAATTGTATTTCTTGTGGAAAGCAAATACCTCATAAGGACTTTCATTCTTACTATATTCCTTGCCTAGGCCCTGATCACAACGTGGTGGTTGTCGATTTTATGCTAAATTTAACCAACGCACTGTTAAGCGTCGGTATGATTTTGCTCTAAACTATTTTGGACACCGGTTTAATTATCTAGAAATGTCGTCGGATAGCCATCCGACTACCGGAGTAAACAAAAAACACAAAGAAAAGGAGAGAAATAGACAACCGAGGCCCAAAACCGACGACGAAGCTTCTCCTAAGCCAGTCGCCGGTTCTCAGTAAGGCGCTTTCGCAGCCCCTGACACCCGCTACTTTAGAGTCGCAGCCCACTACTGACTCCCACTTGGAGTCAGCCATGCCTCTGGAAACTCAAGGTATTGGAGCCTCGGATACTATTCCTTCAGATGAGTCCGGAGCCGCTGAGCAGGCACCAGCTTCTGAGGGTGTATTCAGACCTAAACATCTTTACATTAAGCCAACCTCAGCTTCAAAGGCAAAGACTAAAGCACCTTCTAAAGCAAAGAAACAAACTCAAGAGCCACGTGGACAGGCCTCTATGCCCAAAAAACAGATGCTCAAAATGGCCGAAGACTTAATTACCTTGATCAAGGGTTCCCATCCCCCTCCTGATAAAAGGCCTAGGCAAGAGACTGACTATGAATCTTCAGATCAGGTTTCTATTTCTTCTGATTCCTCTTCTGATCAGGAATATTCTCTTCCCCCCACATGAGGATTCTGATGCTGAAGAATCTATACCTTCAGCTCCTCCTGCAGAAGACTATTCTTTTGGGGAAACCTTGCATACCATGAGCGATCATTTCCACTGGGAGAGCCAAGATTTTTCAGAATCTAAAAAGAGGTTCAGGGATTTCCTTTTACTACTTCAACACAGGCCACTAGCCATCCCACCTTTGTTAGATATTGTAGATGATGTGTTTTCTGAGTCTGGTCTTACCCCTCACTCCTTACCTCCAGCTCCTGTTAAGCCTGACAGATATTACAAGGTTCCTCACTCTAATAAATTCCTTTTTAAAAACCCTGCTGCAGACCCAGAAACTATTTCACAGGGTCCCAAAGGAGTTAAGTCCTCCGCTGCAAAAAACCCTATCCCCTCTGACAGAGATTCTAGGGCACTGGATAGATGGGGGAAAAAGGTTTACACATCTGCAACCTTGGCTATAAGGGCCTTAAACTGTCAGTTTCATATGCTCATATATCAGCAACATGTCATGGCATTGCTTAAACAGAAAATGTTATTAAACTCTGAATGTGCAGAAAACAAGGAAATGCAGGATTTATTGCACACAGCTGAACAAGTTGGAAAGCATACTTTGCAATGTGGTTTTGATTCTTTGGAGGCCTCCTGCAGGGCCGCAGTTATGGGTTCTGTAATTAGGAGGCATGCTTGGTTAAAGGAACAAAATCTGCCTGATCATGTCAAAGTTAAATTATTAGATGCACCTTTACAGCATGATACTTTGGTGTTAAGGCAGAGGAGGTGTTAAAGAAAATGGAGGACAAAGCTAAATCTATGCAAACTGTCAAAGATTTTTTTACCAGTGCAGCCACCTAGGTTTAGTAGACACTGGCCTACAAAGAATTGGTCCTTTCCTGTGTCAGACAGACCTCAAAGGAGCAGATCCAGATGCCCTAGAGGCAGATCCCAGGCGCAAGGTGCCTACAGGTCAAAGCAATGGGGTGCTTCTACCTCCAAAGTTGGAGAAGACAAATCACAACCATAGAGGAAACAGTCCCAATGACTTCTCCCTGCCTGCACTAAGCACTTATCTCCTGGCAGTACCCTTAGGGGAAAAATAAGCACTTTTTTCTCAAAATTGGCACATTATAACCCAGGACAAGTGGGTTCTAAATATCGTGTCACAAGGGTACAAGTACCATTTCCATACACTGCCAAAGACAAACGGCTGGCCAGATCTGCCAAAAGGTCAATGGGCAGAGGCACAAAAACAAGTCTCATCCCTCATGGACATGGGGGCCATTCAACAAGTACCAGAGCAAGAGCAGGGACAAGGATTTTACTCAAGGCTGTTCTTGGTACCCAGAAAGGACAAGACCTGTAGACCAATACTGGACCTATCTATTCTGAACACATTCCTGGATATACCAAAATTCAAGATGATGACTTTGCAGCAGCTTTTGCCCATATTGGGCAAGAACGCTTGGCTGGTGACTCTAGACCTAAAAGAGGCATACCTGCATGTCTCAGTCAGACAATTATGCAGAAGATACCTCAGATTCAAGGCAGGCTCAATGCATTACCAATTCTCTGCACTGCCCTTTGGCTTATCTACTGCGCCCAGGGTCTTTACAAAGTGCCTGGCACCAGTAATTGCATTCTGCAGACAAAGAGGAATACAAATATATCCTTACTTGGATGACTGTCTAATTCAAGCAGAGAACAAGGACATTCTTCTACAGCATCTGGAGTATGTGCAAAGACTTCTAACATGCCTAGGGTACACAGTCAACGAAAATAAATTAAAACTAGTACCCTCTCAATAGATAATATTCCTGGGTGCAAGCTTAAATACAACTGCCCAGATGGCTTATCTCACGCCAGACAAACAAAGGCAACTGACTACCTGTTTCAAAATGTTGGCAACAAAGGCCCAGTTATCTGCAAGAAAAATTCTGTAGGCTTTGGGCTTCATGGCATCCTGCATCCTACTAATTCCATATGCAAGACTGCATATGAGGAAACTTCAATGGAACCTAAAAAGGGTTTGGACTCAACATTGCCACAGCCTGGAAACAATGACTACTCTTATTCCCTGCCTACAACAGGAGTTTTGATGGTGGGCAAAGGCTTGTCACCAAAACAAGGGACAGCCATTCACATTACCCCCAGCCAAGCAGACACTAACAACGGATGCATCAGATTATGCCTGGGGGGCCCACATGGCAGGAAGATGCATTCAGGGCACATGGTCTTCAACCCAAATGCATCTACATATCAATCAAAAAGAGATGCTAGCTGTTCAGAATGCCCTGACAGCCTTCAAGGACTTACTTCATCCGGGACAACTACTGATAAAGACAGACAACATCACGGTCATGTGGTATATAAACAAGCAGGGGGGGCACGCATTCTTACCCCCTTTGCAGACTAACCATGACTTTATGGGACACAGCATTAACTTACCAAGTACATCTGCAGGCACAATTCCTGCCAGGAAGGAAAAATACTCTGGCAGACTAAGCAGAAACCTCATGGATCCCCACGAGTGGCAGCTGGATCCACAAGTCTTCAGCATGATAACAAGGAAATGGGGATGCCCGGACATAGATCTATTTGCCTCCCCTCACAACTACCAGCTAAAAAGATTCTGCACAAGGACTTATCACAGACAAGCATGAAAAGTGGACGCCCTATCTTTCAGCTGGAAAAATCTATCCGTATATGCCTTTCCCCCTCTGCCTCTCCTCTCCAAGGTACTCCTAAAGGTCAGACAGAAAAAGCCAAAAATGATACTGATTGCCCCAGACTGGCCCCACCAGTACTGGTTTCCAATCCTAAAGAACTTGTCTCAATGCCCAGCTTGGACCTTACCTCAAATACCTCATCTACTGTCCCAGCAAAACAATCAGATCCTGCACAACCAACTCAGGACTTTAAACCTGGCAGCATGGCGGATATTGTAGTCATACAAAACGCACCTCTCAGTAAAGCTGTGATGGATGTCATTTTGGAAGCCAGAAGGCCTAGTACTAGAAAATCTTATGCTGGAAAATGGAAGAGATTCTGTGCTTGGAACCAGGCACAAGGAACTGATAACAGCTGTGTCAAATATTCCTCAGATTTTGCAATACTTAACTGAGATGCTGGATAAAAGCCTATCTTTTTCATCTATTAAAATTCATGCCTCTGCCATTTCGGCTCATTACAATACAGAGCCACCAATCTTTTCTCATCCCTTATTAAAACAGTACCTCAGAGGAGCCAAAAATTTAAGGCCTCCAAGGAGATCACCAGTGCCTGCATGGGACCTCAGCTATGTCTTGGAAAAACTCACCCTGCCTCCTTTTGAGCCAGCTGCTACTGCTGATATAAAGTTTTTATCTTGGAAAACAGCTCTGCTCCTAGCAATAACTTCTGCAAGACAAGTTTCAGAGCTACAGGCACTCATGGCTGTGGAACCTTTTATCATTTTGTATCCAGACAGGGTCTCTCTGAGGACAAACACAACATTTATGCCTAAGGTGGTGTCCAGTGTGGCTCTTAACCAAACTATTCATCTGTCAACTTTTTATCCAAATCCACAGAACAAGGGGGAGAGAATTCTGCATTCTTTGGTCGTACACAGACAGCTTAGATTCTATTTGGACAGAACCAAAGTTTTCAGAAAGACAGAGCAATTACTAGTGGCATATGCTGCAGGATCACAAGGAAAGGCCATCTCAAAGCAGACTATTTCAAAGTGGATAGGCCACTGCATTCGTTTCTGCTACTTACACCATGGCAAGCCAGTGCCTAAAGGCATTAGGCCACATTCAACCAGAGCTGCAGCCACTTCAGCAGCCTTTCTCAGGGGAGTACCAACCAAGGACATTTTAGAGGCTGCTACTTGGAGTTCAGTGCACACCTTTACAAAGCACTATCATCTGCCACTCTACTCTAAATCCAGGGCAGGCTTTGCCGCTGCAGTTCTGCAGGGCCTCATAGCCGCTCCTAATGCTGTTTAGCTCCAGCCTCCCATCCATAGCTTTGGGACTCTACCCAAATGTAATGACTGCAACAGTGAAACACGAAGAACATAGTTCAGTTGTGTACACTTACCATAAATGTAGATGTTCGAATGTATTCACTGTTGTAGTCCAGGTTACCCACCCGCCATCCCCCTTTCTTCTGATGGAACCTTTCTCTCCTTCTCTGATTTATACAACCTATGTGGTGTATTTGCTTCTAGATGAAGGTAAAGTTTATATTGGTGCATGTATTTACATATATATATAAATTTTGGCTACCCTTTTAGGGGGGCACCTGAATGGCATCGGCCGCATCTTTTATAACCCTGACAACTTGACGTCAGGGAAGGGGCGACAGCAGCCAACTCAGGACCCAGGACTTTGGAATTCAGGCTGACTGAGGGCAACCTGCCAGTAGGATTATCCAAATGTAATGACTGCAACAGTGAATACACTCGAACATCTACATTTATGGTAAGTGTACACAACTGTACTTTTCTTTCTTGATGGTTAATTGAAATTACCATAAATGCAAAGAATTCTGTTATATCATAGCTATGTTTAATGTTTTTTTCTTACTCCAGAAATGTCAAAGGTATGTGCATATTTTCTGAAAAATGCAATACCTCTGTCACTGTTGCCAGTTAAGGGAAACTTGAAGAAAAAATGGGTTCTTTTATAAAGAATGCATAGTTTAATTTCTGTTTTTATGTTTATGAATGTATTAAATGCACAGTTTTCTTTCTTATGTAAACTTCTCTAAGTATAACTGCTCATTTTTATTCATGTATGTGCTTTGTTTCAGATTAGTATTCAATGGAATTCTTCCCAGCAGAAGTTCCATATCTCACTAGGTACAGTTGGCCCAAATTCAGGCTGTAGTAACTGTCATAACATCATTCTGCATCAGCTCCAGGAAATATTCAATAGGACCCCAAACGTTGTACTTCTGTTACAGGTATCAAAAACTGTCTGTTATTTGTGATGTATTTTAGTGCCAAGACCACTATTTAGAGATCGCAATACTAATGGCTGAGGGGGAATCACCACTGTTTCTGCTTCACCTTCACAAAATACTGCAGCCTAGTGAGTGTATGCTAATAAAAGAAGACTCAACTTTAAACTCAGAAATGCTTTTTCATTGTATCTTTGTTTCTGAGCTGTTCTAATGTGTCAAATTCACTGAAGTGCTTGTTTTAAAATATTGATATGCTTTCCACAAAATGGATGTCATGAGACCTGCCATGTTCACGAGACGTTTTACTGCTTTCATGTCTGCTTCCCAGAATTCATTTCAAGAATCCTTTATATGAGTAATGATAGACATAAGGAAATGATAGTCTTCCCGTCTTATTGACATGCAGTGGTAGTGATGAGTCACAGGCACCTTAAACACATTCTGTAGCAGCAGTGCTTGTTTTAGTGACCCTTATTTTCTGTCAGAACTTGTTTTAAGCTATTCATAGCAATTGTACAGCTTCAGACAAAGAAAGTTGCTAGATTCCAGGCTTTTCTAAAGTTTTTAATGTTCAGTCTCACAAGCTGTGACAGACCAACCCTATAGTTTTCTTGATGTTAACAGCTCCTGGATTGCATTGATAGCTCTAACTGGCACTTCAGAGAATTAGTTCTGCTATTCATCAGTGTCTGCATTAGGAAGAGAGGAGTGTTTTTTTAAATCTTGAATGTTGGAAAAATCTGCCTGCTATTTTTGCTCAGATGTATTTTGCAAGCACAGTACCAAAAAAGGTACGACCATCTGCTCTTGAATTTTTGTTCTTACAAAATTTTTTTTTAAACTTGGGCATAAATGTGCTCCCTATTGAAATGTTGGCGCTTGAAATGACAAGTGCCGAAAAAAGACAGAAAACCCAGAAAATGCAAATATTAAAAATTGCTCTTCTCCTTAACAGTTCTTGTTGTAAGGAGGGCAAGCCCCCTCTGCGCCCCTCCCCGAACTATATACCAACTCCGAGATAACTCGCAGAAAAGGGAATATTCTGAGAAATGGCATTTCTGACTTAGTATATGCAAGTCCAGCCATTCTGTCGTAAAGTCTCCAAGTTCCGGGACTCCGTCTAGCAGGTCCCATCATTTCAAATGGTTACCACATAAATGTCTTCATACATTCCATTTTCCCAGTTCTATTGCATTGCTGTCCTTTGATCTGTTGTATTGTAACATGCAAACATTTCAACAAAACCATAATCAGTGAGCATGACAGATTAGTAGATGTTCTTCGTGTTTCACTGTTGCTGTCCTAACTTGTGGGATTTCCTGCTGTGTAAGCCCTTGGTCGGCCCGAGTACCAGTGTAAAAATCTCCCTCCTCCTCAGGCTGGCAGATGTCCTATCTGATGTCAGTATGCTTGGGTGTATATGGAGCCAGCCAACACCATGATATCAGTCTTTTATTGCTGTTGAACCCCTAAGCAGTAAGCAGTATTTCAGTGCATCAGTTGATCAGCAGCAGAGAGAAGTCGTCTGAAAGCTAAGTACCCCATGGGAGCTCTCTTTTAATTTTATTCACCCATGTCAGACACGGTTAATAATTGTCTCCACTGTGGTAAGCAAATCCCACACCAAGACTTCCATTTGCTGTGTCACCTGTCTAGGCTATTGATTATGACTTTCCTAATTGTTGTTTCTGTGCCTGTTTAAGTCTAGAACTATCAGGCGTGGGGCTGAGATTCTTAGCTAGGCATCTTAGTCTCCTGTCTACTTTGCATCATCTGATGGCATATGCAGGTCATCCTGAGGTTGAGCTCCCTAAGCGTAGGAAGGATAAGGAAAAAGATCCAAGCTTAGGGCCTCTGCTAACCATTGTTCTTCATCTGCCAGTCCCCCAAGGTGTGTTATCACTGAGGAAGACTTTTGCAGCCCCCTTCTGCAACTGAGGTGGTGACGCAGCCCTCTGTTCGAGACCCATCCAGAGTCCAACATGCCATCGGGTCCTCAACTTTTGCACAGGCCTTGAGATTTAGTTCATTGTTCGGGTCCGGGTTTGCCCAGCAGACCTTGGCATCTGATGAGCAATCTTTTACTTGTTACAGCCTTTTGTGGCGTCAACCTGCATCAGCTCATTCTTACAAAGAGACTGGCATCAGCATTATGGAACTACTTAGGCCCAAGGTCAGAGCTACTCCTGTAAAAGGTTCTATCTCATGCAAAGGGATATCAGCAAGACCTGGTGAGGTCAGCTGAAAATCTTATTTCTATAGTCAGAGCTAGGCAACCCCCTTTGAATTCTTCCCCAGGGAAAAGGAAGAGCGATCTTACCCCTGAGCTTTTTTCTGATGTGGATTCTGACCACAAGGCGTCTGTCTTTGAGGCAGGACCTTTTCGTACTTCTTTTGAAGATTCAGATTCTGAAGAGAATCAGGCTTCAGCTTCGCCTCCTGAAGACATTATTTTTGGAGTAAATCTCCATGCCATGAGGGAACATTCCAGTTGGAGGCCCAGGAATACCCACAATCAAAAAAGAGGGTTAGAGAGTTCCTTGACTTGCCAGAACACAAACCTTTGGCTTTGCCTCCTGTGTTGGCTGTTGTAGACAATGTTTTTTATGGATTCTTCTTGGAAATCCAGATTCTCTTCCTGCAGACCCTCTAAAACCAGGCAGGCTTTACAGGGTACAGGACTCAAATACCTCTTCAAGAATCCTTTTGCTGATCCAGAGGTGGTCACTCCAGGACCCAAAGGAGCAATGGACAGCTCTTCAAAAAGTCCTTTACCTGCTGACAAAGAAAGCAGGTCCCTTGATAGGTTTGGTAAAAAAAAAGTTTACACTTCTATTGCCATAGCCAATGAGGGCCCTTAACTGCCAGTTTCATATGATCAAATACCAGCAAACTGTTTTAGATTAAATTAAACAAAAGATATCTTCCCTGTAGGACAAGAAGATTGCCAAGGAATTGTTGGACCTTTGCCATTCTACCACCCAGGTGGCTAGACACTCTTTACACTGTGGCTATGATGCTGTGGAGGCCTCCAACCAAGCTGCAGTCTCTGGTTTTATCACTAGAAGACATGCTTGGCTTAGGGAACAGACCCTCCCAGACAATGTCAAATCCCACCTTTTTTTTGCACCCTTGGACAAGGGCTTCCTCTTTTAGGCAAAAGCTGAGGCTGTGCTCAAAAAGATGGAAGATAAAGCAAAATTATGCAGACTGTTAAAAACTTCCTCCAGGTTCAGCCTCCTGGGTTTAGTAGGGATTTTCCTACTAAACACCGGTCCTTTCCCTCTCAGTCAAAAAGCAGGCAAAGGAAACCCCGAAGGGAAAGACCTCAAAGGCAACACCAATCACAAAGGCCCAGGCAGTGATCCTCAGAAACCCCCAGGCAGGAGAGTTCTAGGCCACAGGATCCTGGCAGGGAGCAGCAGTGACTCTCCCATTTCCCTTCCCTTGTCCCCACCATCTCTCAAAAAGATAGGAGGAAGGCTATCCCTCCTCAAAGAAAATTGGTCCCTCATCACCTCACACAAGTGAGTTATGCATATTATCTCAAATGGCTACAGGCTCTCTTTCAAAGAGCCATTAATTTACTCAGGTTAACCAGATATTCCACAAAATCAAAGAGCAGAGACCCTTTCTCAAATTCTAAATCTGTGCTGACAGGGATCAGTGGAACCAGTTCCAGAACACCAAAAAGGAAAGAGGTTCTACTGCAGGCTGTTTTTGGTTCCCAGAAAGGAAGGCTTTTAGTGCCCTGTTCTAGACCTGTCTACCCTCAATCAGTGAATGCTGGTATAAAAATTTAAATTATTGACTCTTCAAAAACTTCTACCCATGGTAGCTCTTCGGGCCTTAATGGTCACCCTGGATCTAAAAGTTGCTTACTTGCACATTCCTATAGAGGAATCATGCAGAAGCTTTCTACTTTTCAGGGCAGGTACCGGTCGCTTTCAGTTCTCTGCACTGCCCTTTGGCTTGTTTACTGCACCCAGTGTTTTTACAAAGTGTTTTTACCCACTGTGATCACCTTCTGCAGGACAAGAGGAGTCCAAATGTATCCTTATCTAAATGACCGTCTTATTCAAGTCAGAAGTCTGTCAAAGCTCCTCAGAGATCTGGTCTTTACTCAGAACTTCCTCATTTCCTTGGGGTTCACCATAAATCTATGCAAATCCAACACAGAGCCATCTGCCAGGATAGTTTTCCTGGGGGCTGTTCAGGATTCTTCCCTTCAAAAGGTCTTTCTCCCTCTAGAAAAAGTTTCCTTTCTGACTCAGTACTTTCAAAGCATTATGCAGTGGCAGTGCCTGTCAACAAGGGAATTCCTCAGAGCATTAGGCTACATGGCATCTTGTATTCTCATGATTTCTCTGGCAAGGCTACTCATGAGGAAACTCCACTGGTACCTCAAGAATCTGTGGTGCCAGCACTGTCAATCCTTGATGACTGAAATTCAGCTGATTCCTTGTCTCAAGGGAGGAGTCTACGTGGTGGGCACAGGCTTGTGCCCAGAACCTGGGCCTCCCCTTCATATTTGCCCCTCAGGGTCAAACTTAAACCAGAAATGCTTCAAAGAATGCTTGTGGGGGGGGGGTTCATTTCCAAAACCTTCAAACCCAAGGCAAGTGAGAAATTCAGGTTAGAGACAAGCACATAAACTGGAAAGAACTGATGTCAGTTCAAAAGGGTCTAGTAGCTTTCAAAGAAGAATGGAAACCAAGGGTCCTGCAAGTCAAAACAGACAACTGCAGTCATGAGGTACATAAGTAAACAAGGAGGCACTCACTCTTGCCCTCTCTGTCAGCTAGCTATGCAGATCTGGGAGACGGCTTACTCTGAGGTTGCACCTCACAGCACAATACCTTCCAGGTGGTTAAAACACTGTAGCAGATTACCTCAGCAGGAGCTAGATGGATCCCCAGGAATGACACCTGCATCGGCAAAACATTTCTCAGCATAGTCCAGAAATGGGGAACCCCACAGAAGACCTCTGCCACTAAAGAAAATGCACAACTAAAAAGATTCTATTCCAGGAGCAAGCTGCTCACAGCCTGGAAGGACAGATGCTTTCTTCTTCCTTTGGACCCTCCTTTTCCTTTGTGCATTCCCCCTCGTCTTCTTCCTCGAGATCTCCTAAAAATCAGGGAAGAGAGTCCAAGAGTCATTCTGATAGCCCCAGACTGGCCTAGACAGCACTGGTATGCTCCACTACTAAATTTAACCAATGAAAAACTGTGGCAGTTACCTCAGTGAGTGGACCTTCTGACTCATGACAAGGGGAGGTTTGTGCATCCAAATCTGCAGACTGTCAGCCTGTATAATCCCCCAGTATTCACCTTCGAGCATGCCCTAAGCAAACAAATTCAAGACACTCTGAGGCCAGATGGCCTAGTACTAGCAAATCATACTCAGCCAAGTGGAAAAGATTCTCTGTCTGGTGCCAGCAGCAAGGCCTCAATCCTAATTCATTCAATATCGCTGCCATTTTAGATTACCTGGCTACTGTGGTTGACAGAGGCCTATCCTTTTCTTCCATCAAAATTCATGCCTCTGCCATTTCAGCCGACATCCCTATTCTTCCTCCTATCTTTTCACACCCCCTGTTGAAACAATTCCTTAGGGGAGTGATCCACATCAGACCTCCCAGAAGGCAACCCACACCTCCATAGGACCTCAGTTTTGTTCTGGAAAAAATTACCCTACACCCCCCTTGAAATGGCAGCTTCTGCTGACCTAAAATTTTTAATTTGGAAAACTGCCTTTTTACTGGCTATCACATCACCAAGGAGGGTCTCCAAGCTGCAAGCTGTCATGGCAGTGGAACCATTTCTCATATTCCACCAGGCAGAGTATCCTTCAACTAATCCATCCTTTATGACCAAGGTGGTCATGGACAAATCCTTGAATCAAGCCATACACATGCCAACCTTCTTCCCCAGTCCTCAGAACCAAGGAGGAGAGTCCTTCATTCTTTGGATGTGCATAGACAACTCAGCTACTGTCTTGACAGAACTAAATCTTTCAGAAAATCAGACTAACTCTTTGCGTTCTTTGCCACTGGCCCTGAATGGAAACCAGTTTCAAAACAGATTATTTCCACGTGGATCTCTCACTGTATTTCCTTTTATTACAGTCATCATGGTAAAAAGCCACCTGAAGCTGTCAAGACTCACTCTATTAGGACCACTGCTACTTCTGCTGCCTTCCTGAAAGGAGGCCCTACCAAAGACATTTTGGAAGCTGCTACTTGGTCATCTATGCATACCTTTACCAAACGCTACCACTTATCAGTCTTTTCCAGGTCTAGAGCAAGATTCGCCACTGCCGTCTTGAAGGGCATCCTCTCTTCTCCATAGTCTTCCTTCCACCCTCATCTCAGCTTTGGGAATCATCCCCCAAGTCAGGACTGCAACAGTGAAAAATGAACATAGTACAGTTGTGTACACTTACCATAAATGTAGATGTTCGAGTGTATTCACTGTTGCAGTCTTATTTCCCTCCCTCCTTCCCCCCTTTGCCTACAGTAGTAGTGTGCTTCTATGTTCTTCCCAAGCCAATGGACCCTCTTGGTGTTCTCCCTAGCTAGCCTAGTTTCTGTCTTAGACCTTTTCTTATTGTTCCTACTGGGGGTTTCCCACTTTCTAGGGGGCAAGAAAAAACTGATGATATGGGGTCAGCTGGCTCCCTGTATACCCAAGCGTACTGACGTTGGATAGGCTCTCCGACAGCCTGAGGAGGAGGTGGGCGATTTTTACTCTGGTAGTCGGGCCAGCCAAGAACTTAAATGGCAGGAAATTCCACAAGTCAGGACTGCAACATTGAATATACTCAAACATCTGCATTTGTGGTAAGTGTACACAACTGTACTTTCTCTCTGTGTATAATACTGTAGCACTACTTTCTATAAAACTATTGCAGTTACAGAAGTGTACCTCTAACTAGTGGATCACTGTACAAAAATGTGGTCAGTTAGTAGAACTGACACCTTTTTGAATTCTCAGAGTAGGGCATTCTTACTGAATCTTGAGATTCTGCAAATTAAACTATGTCATCAACCAGTGAAAATGAAGTATTCTCATCAGTTTACCAAAATAAAGATTCTGATATGCAGTGTTAGTTGTCTGTATGATATTAACATGATTTAAATGTCTTGTCACAGTTTTTTGAAACACTTAGAGAAAAGTCAGGCAGTAAATAAAATATCAAGATGTCTTGCAGAAAGAGGGGCAGGTATTAATCCTGTCAACTACATACAGTGGTATAGTTTCTCTTACTCTGTGCAACAAAGATAGTGGAAATAGCGTCATGATAATCTGCACACTTTTTTAGTAGCTACTGACATCAGCAAACAAAAAAGTGAGAGCAGTACCTGGTAGGAAAAACTACAGATTTCCCTGGGTCTGTTGTATATCATGCAGGTAGAGACAATTTCCTCTACCTAATGACATGGAAAAATTAAACTTAAAAACATTGGGTGAACTTTCCCTTTGTTTGATTCCAAGAAAAGGAAATGGAAATTTTATAAAAATATATGCATGCTTCTGGTACCAGAATCATACCAGAGCTTTATTTTAGGGAGAAAATAATTGGTTGAGTTAAACTGTAAGAGAAGATGGCCTTTACCTTTAACAAAATTGTGCTGTGCTTTGAGATGCAGTATGTTTTACTGGCATTAAGTTGAATGTAATCTTCTTTTTTGCTGTTGCATACATATAGCCTATTTGATAAGTCACTGAATTGCAGGCCAAGTTGAGTTGTCATTCCATTGAAGTGACTAAGAACTTGAATCATTATTTTGTGAACAGTTTTGGACACTGTAGAAA